>NC_048900.1:7504934-7584726 GCF_011077185.1 Oxyura jamaicensis | reverse complement strand
TTGAAAAATAGCTGTTTCTCTTGTGCATAACTATTGTTAGCCACATCTGTAGACCCAAATATAATTTTAATAGGAACAAGATATATTAAAAGAAGAATAAAATATAACATACAATTTTAAAAGGAACAAAATATGAGTATATCATGTGGTAGAAACAGGCAGATCCTTGAACTTCAAATGCCAGAAGGGATGGATGGAATATTATCCTATTTTATTAACATGGACAGACTGCTAAAATAACCCATTTATTTCTTTTAGCAACTGTGAGAGGTTGAATACTTTTAAATTGATTGACCAAAATTTGTATACAGTTTTGCATTGAAGAAATGAAATAATAAAATGGAAAAGGTTGATTTGGCCTGATAGAAATCTTTAGCTTTGAATAAAGAAGGAAGTCACATGCAATTTAAAATAACATTTCTGGAGCTAACGGGAGACTGACTGCTACAAGTACTTGTGAATAATCAGTAACAACAATTAAACGTATACAGCAAAATTCCTGAATGTATTTGTTACTACCATAGCTAAGCGATTTAAGAGGTCATTGCGTAATATTTGTGGTTATTTGGTGAGTAAACCCGGACTAAAAATAGTTATAATGCAGTGGCTTTCTTGTAGAAATAATTATTTGATAACAAGTACATGCAGAATCGCATTACTAATCTGAGATTTTGTGTGTGGCATTCCAAATATGTAGCCTCGAAGATGTTTGTTATATATACAAGTTCATTTCACTTTTTCCCAACTCTAAGAACTCTTTTAAAAACCTCTTTTATTATTGGTACCTTTGCACTGCTCCTCTGGTTGGTTTTGTCATCATTTTTAAACAAACAAAAACAGAAAGAGAAAAACCTTGGTAATTTCAATAGTACACTTCCTGCAGAAAAGACACCTAATTTTTAGCTATTAAATTGTTTCATAATACATGGCAGATGTTGACCTACAAAATCCACTTTATAACAATTTCATTATAAAATTGCAGGCATTAAAATACCTGCTGCTGCTGTGTAACTTTCAGCAGATTTCTTAAATGCCACATAAGCTAGAACCTGAAGATTGTATTAATTCAGACATTGTGAAGATTCAGTTACTGTTATACCTGCTCTGGCTATGTTTATCTTAAAAATATATATTTTTTTTAAATGCTACTTTTCTGTTTTAATTTTTCACTTTATCCACATCTCTTATAGCACTCATCAGCAAGCAGTCTTGTAGTTGTTATTTATAACTTCTTCAAAGATATATTCCAACACTGTAAAAACATTAGTAGCTCGTTATTTACTATGAAAGAGATGAATGGAGACAAACAGTTTTTGAAGGAAGGTATCAAGAATAAAACTTACTGATTCTTGTTAGCAACTATATTTGTATTTGTGGACCAAACTTGGTTTCTGGGCAAAAAGTATTTTGAGGGTTGTTCCTACTTGTTTGTTTTTATTGGTTTCCTATGAATGTTATTTGCAAGTGGAGGCCTTGATATAATCATATTTTTGCTAAAGGATATCTGACAGCAAGTGCTTTTGTGTTCCAATAGTGATGATTGTGCTGATTAGAGCGTGACATCACTGTGTGACTTCAGCCACTATATATATCTCTGTCTATAAAGATTTCCATTTTTATTATGAATTTATTTTAGAGTGTCTTCTGGAGACATTTTTCCATACACTATTACATGCACACAGTGACTGTCATATCACAGCTTCCATACTACTTATGCTATTTTTAAAATGCCTTTTATTTTTTTTCCCATTCATCCAAAATAAATGATCTGATACCAAATTAAGAACAGTTAGGGCTAAAGCAGTAGTCTAATATGTAAGAGTTAAGCCATTCAGCTAAGGAAAAGAACAGTACAAATAATGTTTGGTCACAACAGTTTTTTATATAGCATCAAGAAATGCTTGAAATGTGTGACAACACATCAAGACATGCCTGAGTCTTTTTTTTTTTTTTTTCATGGAGATGTCGTACTCTTTATTGTTGCAGAAGATATCTCTTTTTAATACAGATTTTTCTTTTGGGGGTGGGAGGAATGCTAGTAGCATTCGATTAAAAAGCTTGGGGAAACTGAAACTACATAAAACGGTGGGAGGAAACATGAATCAGTTAGTGATTTGAAGTAGTTAGTTCATTGAGACAGTGAGCTCATATGCATGTTCTGCTTTTTTTCCTTTTTCCTTCCCCAGGTCTCCACATATGGTTAAAAATGAATTTATAATAACAATGAAATTTGGTAATATTATAGTACAGTTAAGCTTATCTATGCAGTAGCTCCTAACTAGAGCCATGGCTGTGGAGAACTTGCATTGAAAATATTTTGTCACTTGCATTTTACAACTAAGCTGAAATACAACAGTGCTCTTTATCTGGTAAAATAAAATCTGTATCTTAACTAAATCCTAGTCAGTAGATGGGGTGGGGTGGAGAAGAAGAGAGGGATTCACCTTTTCAGTAGCTGAACTGTTCTACTTGAAGCCTCCCCTTGTCACTTGTAAAAGTCTATACAGGAGACAAGCATGACTGTTCTATGCAAATCAGATTACTGGATGTCAGTGTACTCTTGGATCTGATGTTCCTGTGGAGCATAAATCTTGCAATGAAGATAGCCTCATTATCCTTATTTACAGTGAAGCATTGATTAAACAGAAGCAAAACAAACATTTATGTGAATATATATAGCTACAGTGATTGTACTATTAACGTAACCACCACGTAGAAGGTTTTCAATAGCTGGTGGGTTTGAAATGAACTGTAATGAAAGATCATCCTTCTCTTTTTTCCTGTGGTTATATTTGCTTATCTTGCCAGAATAATTAATTTGGTTTATCTGTCCAGAGGAAATATAATTTCACCCAAGATCAAGTTTGTTTTTTTGGGGAGGGTGGTGTACTTCTGTTACTGAAAGTTATTGAAAAAAATAGTGTGGGTTCAGTGAAAGTAATAAATTAATTTATTTATATATATTATTTATAATCAGCTGATGAATAGGAGATAAGCACAGAGGTGAACAAAGCTGATTTGTTTACCTACTACTTGCACTATGGTATGCATGGTACCTTTCTCACCAGGGCTGTCTCTTCCCTTCAGATTATTTTAGTCAATATTAAGTGGAACTTTTAATTTATTATATTATGTTAAATTATAGCTCCTCTGTACTTTTACATGGGAAAAATATATATATATATATTATTTTTTCTTAATACTCTTTTCCGTAGTTTGGTGTTTCTTCATATGATTGTACAGTTCAACACTGGTCTTAAAACTCCAAATAATTTAAACTTTTAGGGACAAAACTCACTCTTTTTTCATGTTATTCAGTCCAAAATATCATTTAAGAAGTGAGGATAAATATTTAGTTGCCTTTTGAAAACAGCAATCACTTGTTTATGTGATTTACAAAACATTATCTTGTGCTTATTTCTAAAAGGAGATTTTCTTTATCCGGGCACAGTGAACTGTCTCACTGACAATCAAATCAAACTTAACTGACTTTCTGGGTGGAGCAGGCGAATTTGGGATATTGTAGAATGACAGTGAATCTTACTAAAATTCAAAAGAAGTGCAATATATACGATAAATCTGTGCTGCATGATCCCAATGATTTAGAGATAGCACAGGGTATAGAATGCGTAACATAATAGGGGGATGGTTGGACCAGATGATCTTGGAGGTGTTTTCCTTCCTTAATGATTATTTGATTCAAACGTGCATTTTATTCTCAGTTATATTGTTACCTCTAGGCAGAGAGGAAATCCTACAATAGATATGTTCTTACTGAGTTAATTATGGTGTGTTATAGTGAGCACCAACTGTCTAAGTAGTGGGAGCTTTAAATAAACACTATTGAACTTAGAACAGCTATTCTGTTTTGGTTCTGTTTCTGATTTGCAGTCATTTTCATTCATGTGACAATCTCCTGTTAGTAACAGGATGATTCATGGTGTACTAGTCTCAGTAAGATCATGAAAGATTGTTATTAACATGATTATATGGACTCTGTAGTCTCTTTCCCCCTCCTTTTACACCAATTTTATTTTTACATATGTTGTGAATTTTTTCTCACATAGTGTAAGAATGGTATTTTTTCAACTTCTGAAACCTGCCTCACTCATTTCTCATCCTTCACAGCACAACAATTTCATAGCAAAATAAATCTCATCCTGCTATGTTTATTTGTTAACACAAAGGTACACATGGAGCCATTTGCTAATTGAAAGTGGCAAAATTAAACAGTATGAAAACATAGTGACAACACAGTCTAATAAGTACCTGGAAAGGAAGTTTGAGGTCTTTATGCAGGTATACAGTGAGCAATTGCTGTAGACCTTTATGCTTCTGCTTTAACTCCATTTTATATTCTTTGTTAATTTAGAATATGAGCTCCTCAGGGCAAGTTCCTTTTGTCATATGCCTGTACAATTCTAAATGCAATACCACAGAAGTAATAGCTAAGGAGAATGATAATAGGATTCACATATTTTCCTGTAGAGCAAGGAAAAACAGATTAATCAAGTATGTATTTGAGATCCAGCTTTTCATCTCTTGAGTTCCTTACCTTAGCTTCAGAAATCTAGTGTAGGAATGTCCTTAAAAATTTAGGGATGTAGAACAGGGGGAGGGCTGAAGGGGGTGACAGAGGAGAAATTGAGAGACAGTGGCATTCTCCCTTTGCCTTTACTAATTCCTTAAACAGTTCTGGTACAGTCATTTCTACAGATCCAGCACACTCAGTGATGACTTTTGTCAGTGCAACAGAAGTCTGTCTTCTACATCTCCATTGTTTAAATCTGTAAGGAGATAGTCCACAACTGAAAAGTGTGAAGCAGTTCTATTTGATGAGTTTTATACCATCCCAAAGTGCTTTGACCAGAATTTATAGAATACATGGAATGGAATTTTGATAAATTTCTGTAACGTAAATAACATTTTTTTAAAGAAAAATTATGTCCTATCCTGTGGATTCCTTGTGGATGAGACCAGAAAATCTGAAATAATCTTTTTAAAATTGTCCAGGTAGCTGAAAATTGTTATGTAGGAAATCATTATAATGAGTAACTCAGGGGAAGAGAGGGGAATAAAAAATGAAATAATTAAAAAAATAAATAAAAATAAAACTAAGTATGTGGTTTGGCTTCGAAGAGACCTTAAAGATCACCTAGTTCCAATCCCTCTGTGATGGGAAGGGACACCTCTCACCAGACCAGGTTGTTCTGGGCCCCATCTAAGCTGGCTTTGAGCACTTCAGGGGATGGGGCATCCACAGCTTCTCTGGGCAGCCTGTTGCAGTGCCTCACCACCCTCCAAGTGAAGAATTTCTTCCTAATATCTAATATAAATCTACACTCTTTCAGTTTAAAGTTGTTAGCCTCTGTCTTATCACTACATCTCCTTGTAAAAAGCCTTTCTCCATCTTTATTGTAAGCCTCCTGTAAGTACTGATAGACCACAATGAGGTCTTCCTGGAGCCTTCTCTTGTCCAGGCTGTACAAACTCAATTCTCTCAGCCTGGTCATGGCAGAGTCCTGTCCTCACATTTTATAGATGAGAAATTGTGTTCAGTTTTTAACGTGCTAAATATACACAGAAGCCACACTTCTAGTTTGTGTGCATAAATCGTTCCTGTACCTGAAATGGGGAAATGGTATGGGAATGTGTGTCCAATGTCACTAAATGAGAACAGGGAATTACTTGACTTTACTGATGATTACTCTTGCAGTTAATTAATACACCAACAGCACGTGATTTGACCTGGTCTAGAAGTGGAGAGTTGTAGCTTGAATTTAGTGTGTTAAAGCTTCTAGTGCCGGAGTAATAGTTGACAGGAACAAGAAGATCCAGGATAATTAAAATACAACATTCATTTGGCACAGTAGCCTTGTTCCCTCCCTCTCTCTTGAACAGTAATGAAATGAATTTTAAAAGATTAATCCAGATGACGGTAACTGAAAGTGTAGACAGGCATTTTAGTCTGAAAGGTAGAAGTGAGATGAAAAAAGAAGTGGGTATTTGGTGCTATTGCCTGAAGGCATGATCTGAATCTAGAGAACAGAACCCACAATTTGCTGGCTGAGGGCCTGTGAATTCTTCAGTCTGGTCTATGATAGAACCGGGGTGGTCAGGGAAAAGGATGGATGGTAAGGGAAGTCCAGTAAAAAAACACAGACTTAATAGTCTTAAATGGAGGGTGTAGGAAGAATTATGTAGGAGTATTGGAGACCAGAAGTGTAAAAATAATAATAATAACATTCCTTAGGTTAGCTTGTAGGGAAATTGGTTTTCTTTGTTTTATTATATTATTTTTTTAAAAAAAGAGAAGACAGGTATTTTGAAACTTACCATATCTTATACTTAATGGAACAAATATTTTCCAAAAAATATTTCTGGTTTTTGTTTTGCATGTTTAAGTAAAGAAGTGTAAAGTTCTGATGTAAATGGAAATTGTCAGATTAATTATTGGATCCTCTCTTAAGCATTTTTCCAAAGTTTTAGGTATTGTTTTCTGGAGAAGGTACTTCCATATTTTTGGGGTACTATGTGGAAAAATTTAAATATTTAAAAATAGTATCTTCAACCCTAACATGAGTAAACAAGTGGCAAGAGGAAAAGAGATGGCAATTCTAGATCAAATATTGTGCCAAATGCAGCTATTGAAAAGCAGATGTGGCAGGAAGTTTAGCTATTAAATGTATTTTTGAAAATTGCCCAAGTAAACCTTATATTTAGATGGCGTGTTCACTTTCTAAAGCGTAGCTTTGTTTCTGCTGTTTTCTAAAAGGACAAATTACTGTCTTTCAGGATGTAGTGAGAACATGGTTATAAATCAATCAATTTCTTTCACATTTTAAAGCTGGCCAGAGGGAAAAAATACCAGCTGGATGAATGTGTCAATTTGGCTCAGTGTAATTTCTAAGCTTCTGCTTCCTTACTGCTGCAAGCAATATATATTAAAGAAAATAGGAGGGAAAGTTATTCTGGTCTTGCAAATAATAGCACTACCCTTCAAAAAATAATCCTAATAAAATCCTCTTAGGGTGTGGTCTCAGCCATATTTAAAGGTGATGGTATTTTTTCAAAATATATAATAGCAAGAGCTGAATTGTACTAATACAATAAAATCTTAAAATCCAGTGATTGTCATAACTGTTGTGAGGTGCTAATATACTACATTATACATTTATAAAATTAAAACTGTTTTAATGAACTGTACTTCCTCTATAAGAGTTGAAACATCAAGTTAATTGATTTAATAAAAGTGTATATGTGTGTTCACTTCAGCCATTTTAATCATAACAGGAGGTTGACATATCTAGACTTAAAATCTAAAATCAGAAACTGGAATGCTACAAGAATGAAATCAGAACTTGTTCTCAAGTGTTGAAGATAAATAGCTGTTACGTGATTTTATAGGTAATTATTACAAGTCTGTAGAAAGATGGGCTTTTTAAAAATCTAATGTAATTTTTATTGAGGATATCCACAGCTCCTGGGTTAAACTCTGTGGGAGTAAACAATTTTCATTGGCTTAAACTCCATTTTGACTATTTCAGCTTTCCAGTTGTTTCATCATATGAAATATGTTTTAGGTCAGTAGTATTTATGAATCATATGATGACTTGCTCTTTTACTCTATCCATGGATATTGTATGGGTAACTAATGTTCTTGTGGTTACTAGCCACTGCTCTCACTATTTACAATGCATATTTGAGTGAGTTTCTTTAAAAGTTTTTTTTTTTCCTAATGAACATGTCATGGGTCACTGAATAAAAATGCACCTTTATTAGTTTAGTTGCAGTTTATTTAGTTGCAGCTTCTCCATTTCCACATGCTGATTGAAGAAACTTTTCATTTATCACCTATCCTCCCCTATTGCCATGTGTTAGCTGACTTATTGTCAGAGACCTCAAACCAGATTCTAGACCTCACACTGTTTTGCCATGAGTCCAGTAAAAGTGTTTCTTGTATTTACCCTTCACTTTTTTGGTTCATTTGGATTACTTTTGTAGGAGTCCTTGAACACTGCCGATATGGACTTTTTCTCTACTAAATAATATTTGCAGTTGTTTCAAATTGTGGCGTGTTTTCATAAACAACATTTGGTTTGCTCTAGTGTTCATGCTGTGCTTGTGACAGTAATAAACTCCTTAGGATCTCAGAGTAATGACTTCAGCATGATGCAGTTTGTCAGGACAAGAGAATGTAAGCCTGTCATGTCAGCAATGTAAGGTTAAATGGTGGAAGGAGCAATAATAGAAGGGGAGACGGAATAGTCTCATTTTTATGAAAGATGTTAATTGTTACTTCTCTAAAAGCCATTTACATTGAGATGCACTTCCATTGGATACCAGAACTGTCAGAATTTTTTTGAGCGTTTCCTATCTTAAACTTATTCTAATGAAGGAAAAATATTTGAGAGACAATTCTTGAAACAGCAAGGTTACTGCTGCAGTTGTTTTACAAACCTCACTCACTTTTAGTGAGCTTAATGTATATTGCCTAGAAAAATCTGTATTTACTCAGTTTAAGTTTCTGAAGTACGATACCCAGTTCTGCTTCTAGTGGATTCGCTTAGTATTATTACTATTATTTTATCTAGAAAAACTGACCTGAGCTGCCTAGTTTTTCCTCTATTGTTTTCCTTTCCTGGCATCAATACAGTAAAGAGGATTTGGAAGAAAATTGTTCAGATGTATTACTTTGTATGTTACTTTTTAAAGAAATCTGGTTTACTTTGAAGCTATAGCACTGACAGAAATATTTAAAGAATGAAAAATATTTTTGTAAGGATGGTTAAGGTATTTTGCTAAAAATGAAACGTTATGCAAAATATTTGTATATCCTAAAAATGTCTGTTAGTAACATGAAATCTCCTTTTTGACCGTGTATTTTCAAAGTGAGGTCAGGAACATATCCTTCAATCCTTTTTGTGTTTCTTCCAAACTTCATCCTTCTCACTTTGTAGTAAATATTTTCTTTTACCATTTCTTTTCAGAGAGCACATCTGTGACATCCAGATGTCTGTTAAAATATCTTTTCATATATATATTGAAATTTTAAAATTCATTAAAAATTCAAATTCATTATACAGTGCAGCCCTTATTGTGTGGAATAACCCGGGCATTAAGAGGGAATTATCAAATACTAGTTTCTGGTTTCATTCTATTTTATTATTCTATGGGGAAAAAGAAAGTCAGCTTGTGTGCTTCAGCTGTGCCCAATCAAGCCAAACCATAAACAATTTGTGGTGGTGTTGATTTTTCTGAATAGAATTCCTATTTTGAAACTAATTTATTTTGCTGAGAGATTTTCTTGGTGTGTTTCAGCACTGAGTTTCAAATCAGCATTTATACTGTGCCCATCTAACACGGAATATAGCTGACCAAAGCACAGTACCGTTGCCTTTCTGTGTAGCAGATGCGATGTCAGTTTCTTTGACAGCAAACAGCTGAGGCTTGAACTATGTGAGTAAGAATGCCTTCCTTACAGCACCTTCAAAACTGCTAGACTTGAACATCACGCTTTGGCTTGGTCCAGGAGAAAACAGGAGATGCAAAGATACAATTCTTCTAATCAGAACATTCTTCTTATTTAACAGTTATTTGGTGGAGCTTGATGATTTTCTTGGAGTGTGTGATTCCTTTTTTTTTTTTTTGTCAAATTCACTGTCAAGATAAAATCTTTTAGACCTTGTGAAATGTGTGAGATGGCTTTTCTGTGTCAATTCTCATTGACCTTGCTATGCTAGACTTTGATTTATGTGAGAAATGCTCCATAATGATAACTACTGTAGAAGACTGGTCTGAAGTAGATGTAAGAATTATCAAGGAAAAAGGCAAAAGAATTTCTTTCCAATTTCAAGCCAGTTAAATAAGATTTACTCTAAGACTACAATTTCCTCTCCATCTGGCCTACACTTTAACCTTGATTAAGTCACAGGAAAATATATATATATATATATATATATATGTACAAGATTTTGTCAGTCTCAGCAGAGGAGACATCATATTTGCTCCTGGATAGTTGCTTATGGACCAGTATTACAGTGTTGAACTGCACAGAAGAAAAATTTTTTACCCTTTCCTCCATCAGCTGCTGCAGTCAGGTACCAGCGAGAGGGAGTAACAGCAGTTGAAAAACAGCACTGAACTCACTTGTATGTACATAACGTATTTTGAGTAATTCTCTGAAAAAATTTAATTCCCAGTGATCTAATGTCAGCCTTGAAGGTTATCAAAAACAGAATAGTATCTAGGTGTAGATATTTATCTGGTAGATTCCTCTGTTACTATTTAACAATAAATATCATACTATGAGAAATAATGGTTTTGTTTTAGAGATATCTCTCTAGATTGTTCAAAGCAGTTTCTGCTTACTTTTTTTTTTTGTAATGGTTTCTGGTGTTACCGTGTTTGTATACTCTTTCCAGAACTTGGCTGAAACCCTGAAGTTGTCCATTTTATGTTAATTGCTCCAGATCTCTGGTGATATCTTATGTCTGGAGGTATTTACAGGATCTAAACAATAATATTTTAAAATACTGTTTTAGAAGTAATTCACTACAAGTGAAACATGAAAATCTTTTTCCAAGGTACTTTATGATGGCAAGTGATCAGCATCTGGGAAGCAAAACTTAGAAAATTATACCTACTTCTCTGAATGTATGCCTCAGATATGTCTTGAAGAGTGAGTCAAGTAAGTATGTATGTAAGTCTCTTGGGAACTATCTTGGGAATGTCTGTCAAATCTGCATAGTCTGATTCCAGTGGCAAGACCGCACCTTTCAGAAATATATTACTGAGGACACTAACTGGCATAGCTGATACTTGCTTAGCCTCTTTTTCAAACAGCTGGATGCAGGAGAGTTACGTGAATATTCTCTACTTCTCTTTGGTTTAAACGAGAGGCAAATGGGGCAACAAATGTTGACAGTTGTACTAATCACATAAGATTTGTGACATGGAAGGTGAGAGAGAATTGTTGTAGAATAGAAAGATTAGGGAAGAGAAATAGCTTTTCTAGTTCCTCCGCAAATACCCTTTCTTTCAGGAAATTGATAAGCACAGTCTCTGAGTCACAACTGTTTCTCCAGGGTTACCTGTTCCATGCATGTGCTCTGTTCAGAATCAGCTTATTACTGAATGAATGTACTGTACTATTTGTTTCGGTTGGTGGTTTTACTCATCTTTACTGCAAAGAGTCTGAAATAGAATGTTTATAGGTAGCTCAGGAAATATTTTCCAAAAGAATTTTGTGGATAATAGCTAAGAAGTATATATATATATATATATATATAAGTGTAAGGCAATCATTAGCTGCTCCAGACAGTTGCCAAATGGTGATTTGCATTAGAAAGGAAAGATCCAATCATAAAAGTTATGTAATGCAACTATAAATAGTTTGTGAATCTTGAGTTCACAGATTGTTTACCTTATTTACTAAAGGGCCTAATTAAAAAGATGCTGAAGCACAAAAATTAGTGGTGATAACTCTTAAAACATTGTAGAATTGTCAACAAAAATACATGTTTATAATACTGAGAGAAGATCATAACTAGATGTCTATGTCTATCTGACCTTGATGCTGGATGGTCTTGGGGCCTTTCATTTTCCCCATACTTCAGGGAATGAGAAATATTCCGTAGTAAGGTGTTATGACCAGAATCAAGATAATTATGTGCAGTATTTCTTTAAGTTATATTTTAGTTGCTTTAGGTGTATGATCCAAAGAATAATTAAGAGAAATGGTTCAGAGTCAGGAATGCAGTTTCATTTCTCATGTTAGGTTCTTCTACTACAGCAATATATATAGATACATATATATACATATATATATATGTTCAGAAGAGGTTCAGAAAATAATATATATATTATATATTAATAAATAATTAATAAAACTATATATATATTATTTTCTGAACCTTGTAACTTTTATCCTTTTGGTGTATCTGGAGCTGTGGTACCAGCAGTCTTACTAGTTGAAGTTTCTTGACTCTTGCCAACCCTATCACGCAGTGAGACAGGATAAAAAGGCTTGTGGTAAATGATGTACTCATTAAATGAAGTTACAATGCTAATATATTTAATCCTAAACTTATTTGGAGTAACAAATTGAAGACCTCAAGGTGTTTAGCTTTTATATGTATGTGTATCACAGCCAAATCATCAAATTACTGAAAGTCAGTACTTCCAGGTACTGTATTTTAGCAGTTACCTAAATAATTGCTAGCTCATTTTGCCCAATATCTTTCCTTCTTTTTTTGTTTGTTTCTTTCTTTCTTCCCTCTTTAAATGACACAGGATTCAGTTTAGTAAACTCCAATTTTGGTCATTTATGGGTTTGCAGAATTCACCTGTAAGTCCTGGTTTTGGTGCAATCATCCTTAAAACAGACTTTATAAAAGAATACTGAATAATGTGCTCATGAAATGGATGTGGTGGATAGATATGTGGATTTTTATTCCCTTTGTGTGTTGTGTAGAATAATAAAGTGAGAAGAAAAACAGTTAATTTTACTGTGCCAGAGGCAAACACTTATTTTTCACTGGCTAAGAAATCAGTACATAGTCGTATGGAATTAGCTGTTTGAAGAGTTGGTAAACTTCTGAAACGTAGTTTAATTCATCTACTTACTAATATATACTTGAAGACTTACCTGGTTTGTGAAAAAGGCAACAGACATCTGTTGGAATTATTTTTTGCATTGATTGCAGCCTTGTGTCAATGCTCAGAGAAACTTCCAAATTGATTAATCTTTAAAAATAATAATAATGTTTGTATAAAACTCAATTCTTCATGAAAATGCTGGAGTAACCAAAATGTAATCCCCTTATGTAACAATGTGCATTTCTCTAGCAAAACGGACTGCCAAAAGAGAGAGTATTGTATAGCTATAAATGTGCAGAGGCAAAATTGCTGTTCTGTGGACTTAAGGATTCATACAAACTGTCTTCAAAAATACATTGGCAGTGATAAATGCTTTTAGAAATGGTAAAAATTGCCATTTATGAAAATGTGTAGTACGAAGAAGGAACTTTGAATAAATAAAACATGATTAGTCACCACAATGAGGTTGTTTCAGTAGCCTTGTTCAATTAAAATAGTCCTATGTTCAGTACGCAGGAGACGATTGTATCTATCCGTATTTTGGCAAAGTTGAATAGTTTTCCTTGGATAAGTATTATTTACAGGTTATAGTAAAAGAACCTTCTGTTAGCACATATGCTGGTAGCTCTTTATTATGCTGATAGTTTTTTTTAATACTATCTGTAGAGCAATTAAAGATCTGAATGCATACAAACCACTACTATTCTGTAATGTACCAAACACCCCTAATCTCTAATGTGACATTTCCTGTGCTGTATGTACCAGTGTTATGTTGAAATGCATGAATTTTTATGTGAGTGAAACTTGAGAATCTAATGTACATTACTTCTTACCAATTTACTTTGATTCAGAGTCTCTCTGTAATATCCTATGATCCTGAAGACATCTGCAGTTTGTGTATTCCAGTATGGCTTGCAAGCTTAAAAAACATAATCTAAAAGGTAAGACTTGTTATTGCTAATTATTAGCAGCTTACCATTGAGAAAACATTACAAACATTTCATATAAAGGGAATTTTAAAGGCATCACAGTTATACAAGTAGAAGTTAGTTTGACCAAGGTCAGCAAATGATTTGGAGGCAGCTGGAGACTGCCCAGATGGTCTATGACTACATTCAGGTAACAGATCTATGTTCAGATCACGTAGAGATCACAAATGAGGGTGGAAACAAGAAGAAAATGAACCCCTACAACTTAGGTGTGGTATAACTACTTCTGACTACTGAAGACAGAGGTTTACATAGAGTCTTGCATTTAAAGGATTTTATTTATTTATTTATGATAGTCTTGTGAGATTATTTATTTAATACGGCCTTACTCAATGGCAGCAGAGTAGTTTTTACTCATTCTGTCTTAGGGAATGCAACTCCCTTCTATCATAGTCATCGCACATTAAACCTATGATAGGATCTGGCAAGAACAACTCATCTATACTGACATGGAAACCCTAATCTGAATTGTTTATTTGTACATACCTAAAACAGTATAAAAGGTGAGACAAGTTTATGAAATATACGTCAAGGTAATACATGGTTTCATGGGGGAATACTATTCATCTGTGCGCTATGTTGTATGAGATGCAAATAAATCTTCCTCATTTTATTTACTTTTGAAAGGCTGTTTTTCTGTCCTTTAGATTTTCTGCTTTACTCGTTTGGTTTGTTTCTGCTTTTTTCCTCTCTGACAATGCAAAATACATATGTTATGTTTTACGTAGTAGTGGCTTGATATGGCTTTAAAAAGCATTAAATTAGCCTTTATCATTAGTATCTGCCATAAATAATGTATAGTATATAATATGTTCCTCACCTGAAAATGTATACTTTGGATTGGTTATTATTATAATTTCTATCACAATTTTGTGATCTTGTGACATAGAAAAAAATGCATGAAATATAAAGGAATCCCTTTGAAAAATTTTTTTCTGCAGAGCTGGCAGTGTATATTCTTGATATGTAATTAACTGCTGAACGTGAATAGAGCAAAACAGTAGACAGCACTTCAAAGTTCATTTTTCCATAAAATATTGAATCTGTTATCTTTTGAAGTGCAATTTTTTTCCCCGGAAATTAACACAAGATTCTTCAGAAGACTTGAATACATAATTGTATTTTTATGTATTGAGGCATATTATTCCAGTAGTATGATTATAGCAATATACAAAATAAGAATAGCACAGACATTTTATCCAGAACAACGGTTATGCTCAAGTATTTTGAAAAACATAATGAAAGATTATACGTTGTTAAAAAGTACTCTTTTTATATTAATTTTATTTTTATTTGCTGTCAAATCAAAAGTTTGGTAATTTAGGCAGTTCCACTAGACCTCTTCTTTATTAAAGAGCATTTAAATGTGCATCTGCTGCAGTCACTTAAAGAAAGAGAAAAGGTAATTGAGTTCTTCAGGTCAAGAACTTCAGGAAGAGTGAAAGATATCAACAATGTGCAGTGGCCAAAACCTGAGGTAGAATAACAGTGATTCTAAATAAGCAAAACATTCTTCTTGAAGAAGCTGCTATTTTTTCCTCCTCTTTCTTTCTGAGTGAGTCACTAAACATGATCACTTTATAAGATTTTACCAAGACCTGGGTGATTAATATCACCTAGAACAAATGTCATAAGAATATGAAAAGGAGAGTTGAGCAATTGGGTGTATTAGGAAAGTGCTGTGAATGGAAAGAATACAAAGGGGGGGAATCCTCTGGCAGCATGATTGTCTTGTCTGCAAATATAAAGCAATACAATTTCTTACTGCATTTTTGTTGTTGTTGATTTCTGAAATACTAAACATGTGCAGTCAACTGCTGAAGAGAGCTATTGGCATATTCAGATAATATCCAGCAAGTTTTGTGTAAGATACCAGCTTGGTCTGTATACTTCTTCACTCATGTTCAAAACCTTGTAGAATTACATAGTCTCTCCTTAGTGCCAGTGTGGTGTCTGAGATGGGACCTTGCAGGGTATGCTGCAAGCAGATGATGATGCAGCTGAAATGCTAGTAACTTTTTATTAGTGGACAACAAATTACTTGAAGAGTTTAGGTTTCAATCCTCAAAAGTAGAGTTAAACTTGAGAAAGATGAACTCATTGGGGTGGTAAGCACCAAGTGTTTGCTACTGAGAAATCATGTACTCCTCTTGTTGCTGTTCTTCTCAAGCTGCACTGTTTTATGGGCAGTCCCCAGCCTTGTTCTTATGTGTTCCTTTATTCATCCCAGAATATCTATTACTGGGGAGATAAAAAGCAGTAATGCATCTTTTATCCACATGAATCTGAGAAACAAATAGAAGGGAAGCTCTGCCCCTGTGTATACACAAGCACATACTTACATAATTTGCTGTGCAGGTATGCACCTATGCCTATAGGAACTTATGCCTATTGTGAGACAGCATAGGTTCAGAATCAAAATTTATTAGATAAACAATTTAACATATTTCCATATTCTAGTTTGGAATTACACAGCTGTAGCTAGAAATATTTTGCTAGAAAATAGCAGAGAAAGTGGAATGTAGCCTTTTGAATACATGAAGGAATAATTTTCATTAAAATTGTCTTAGTTGGAAGGGCGATTCTGAAGAATATTATTGCCATTTAACTTTAAGGAAGATCAAGAGTGAGTTTGTTTGTATTGTAATATTGAACCAAAAAAAAAAAAAAAAGTTTATATGTTAAAGCTGAATGTTTACGAATGGACCTTCATTTTATTTTAATGCTAGTTGTATGTATTTAAAGAAGGTTAAAAATTATGCATTAAAAATTACTTATGTTAAACTTAGTTTAACTCGATTAATAGAGGGGGGGGGAAAAAAACACTGCTTATGAGAAGTGCTTAGAAGGCTCATTGAAATATTCCCAAGCTTCCATTTATCTATTAATTTACACAGTTCATGTTTTTTTTTTTTTTATATAACAGAAATGTGGAAATGTTTTTGAAAGCGTAAATATATTAATTAAGTCATTAAAATGAGATGTACCATCTTGAATTATTCTTCACTAAAGTTTAGACTTTAATTATTTTGATAGATATTTTGATAGTATTTTAAGCTTTCTGTCACTGAAGGATCCAGACAGTCAAAGCTACTAAAACAAAACAACAGCTAGAATGGAGCAGCAACAGCAGCATGTAATAAGCCTGCTTAAACAGTATAGCTTTCCACAGTGAAGTGCATATGTAGGTATTATAAATAAATCAATGTAACAAAGAACATACAAAAAGCAGTCTCTATTTGGAGTTCATGTATTTTTGTTCTTGTTGTGTTCTTGTTATTTCTCTTTTTTTAAAAAAAAAAAACATCAGGTTGAGTAAACAAACTGTGGGCTTGTAGGGTAGTCAGGTATTTAAATAACTACCTCAAATATATATAATTACTAGAAATAAGTTTTAAAATGTCATGTTTATTCCAAAAATACACTTAATCCAAACAAACTTTCAAATCCATCAATATGGCCTTTGTTTTTCTGATGCTAGTGTCGTGAATGTCAGTGAATTGACAAAAATATCGACATCCTGTACTTCTGGCTTCACTCTGTGACATAGTCTGTGCCCTTTATCTATCAGCTTTACCATCTGTCTGCAATTTGTGACTCAATTTAATTTTTCAGAATTTGCAATATTAAAATGCTTAATATTACTGCTTCATTTCTGTTGATGTCGTTTGAAAGAACTGTCTGTATTCAAGGACTTTATTTCAGCAACTGACATTTTTAAAGTCCTTAAGTTTAGTATAAATATTTAAATGTAAAATATATATGTAGATTATTTATCAGTTTGGATTTATTATTAATCCTATATCGTTATAGTTCTTAAAAGTACAAGCTACTGCAAGGTAAGAGGAGACCAAAAAATGAATAGAAAAATGTACAATTAAGTGAAAAATTCATGGAGCAGATGAAATCTGGTACCAGAACAGAAAGGTCAGGTTTAGTTATTTTTTAAATGCTCATGAGTGTCTCTAAAATAATGTATTCTTAGTTGTATTACTTATTTCATTTTTAGCTTGTTGAATTCTGACTAAATTAAAAATAAAGCTTGTATTTCTTAGGTATTGAGTATGCCTGTATTACAGTTTCAAATAAATCTGAGTTTAACTTGTGGGAGGCTTGAGGTCCAAAGTAGTATCTTGTAGGGAATATATATATATATCTATATATAGATAGATATATATATATATCTGTCTATATATAGATATATATCTATATATGTGTCTATATATATCTATATATAGACAGATATATATATATCTCTCTATATATAGATCTCTCTCTATATAGATCTATCTATATATAGATCTATATATAGAGAGATATATATATCTTTAAAAATATTTCAAGACTGATAATATTTAATTCTGGGAAGATATTTGAATATTCATTGTGAATTATATGGTAGCATGAATCTAAATATTGCCTTCAAGGCTGTGATGCTACAGTGGTATAAATCCCAGCTGATCATTGTCTTTAGATGACCAGCACTGTCTTCTGATCACATGCTACAAAATACGTAGTGCAGTTACACTGAAAAGCTTTATTCTAAAGGCCTAATAATATAAATAAATGTAATAAAAAAGCAAGCTTCTTCAAAGTGAAAGTGCATTTAATCGCTCTTTAAAAAATAAAAAAATTATGCCCTCCAAAATAAACATGATGGTAGCTACTAATAACGGGAAGAAAAAGTGGAATCAGTGTAGTCAACAGTGTTACCATAGTGACAGTATACAATGAGATCTAGGAGATGTCCAGAGCAATATCAGGGTGTACCGCTCAAATATTTTTAACTTATAAAAGCAGCTTCTAACCTTAGCTGAAGTTTTTTATCTTCTTCAAAGACTTATATCTGCTTGGGAATTGAAAATAATTTCCTTTAACTTGGTGTCTGCAGTATAATTCTATAACTTCTTTTTCTTTTTTTTTAAATCACGTGATTAAATCTAATCCTGTCTTGGCACTTGTCAGCATGACGAACATAATAACATTAGACTCACTGTAATGAACATCCTTTTATAGATAAAACCATCTCTTGAGCTATTCATAAGTGTGTGGTTTTTTTGTTTGTTTGTTTGTTTGTTTTAATGGAATAAAATGTGATGTTCAACAAAATCTACTCTTGCCTTTTTTACCTTGGAGAGAAAGTCAATATAGACAATATACAAAGCAGTTACTTAACCCTAACTTGCACTTCAATTGCTGTAGTTCCCTATCAACTGAAGGGCAAAATGTTAATAGTAAGATTGTTTCCCTGCATACCAGCTCTCTGTATGCAGGAAGATTGTTTTGGAGAATTGTATGATGTAACCACATTGTATTCCACCTGAGGTACACAGAGGAAGGACGTTTTCATCATCTGGACAAAAAACACAAGCTCCATTATTGATTTCAGTCACCAGTCAATTAATCCCTCCTCTCCGTCAAAATCTCTTTGTAATGCTCCTACAAAAGCACCATATCTTAAACACGAGTTCCCTCAACAAAAAGAGATTGTTTACAGCTACCATATATTAGAAGTTCTCAGAACAGCATACTTATCTGCTATGAGAGCATTAGGAGTACTTGATGGGATGGTGCTGCAGGTGTTTAGAGAGGAATATCAGGAAGCCCAATGACAGTCTTAAGATGACCTTGTCACAGGAAGATGCCTCTGAGAAAACAATTTCATTTTTTATTAAGTTATCTAAATGCCAACAATATGGAAAGTAATTTAAATATATACATAGTTGATGCCAGGAGACTAACTTTGAAAACCCTACTTCATGCATTTGGGACACATTTGCAACCTTTCTAAAATCAGTACTTTTAGTAACTGAGTAACAGAGGGACATATCCATCCAAATAGGACTGGATGTTGATAGGGCAAAACATGTGAAACTTGCTAAAATATTTCTGTAGCTGTCCAGAAGAGATCTGCCAAACTTATTGTACTACTACATGTTGTCACAGGAATTCTGTGAGCGTAAATAAAGAATCACTATAAGAATGAACTAACATAAGCAAAAAAAAAAAAAAAAAAAAAAATGTTCAGCAAGGATGCAATAACTTCTTAGAAAGTCATTTAGTCCCAAGCAAGGAGGATTTACAAAAGCATATAAAAACTTGTTAAATTATTGTATCCTAAGACTTACTGGGTATTAATGACTGGTCAGTTACTGTTTTTCTCTTACTCTGCCCTATTCTCATTCGTTTGTTCCACAGCATCTAATGGGATAACACTTTCTAGTCTGTGAGCATCTCACTGTTCAACAGATGCTAACTGTACTTTTCTGTAAAACTACCTTAAAAAATATATGTAGATTTGTATCTAGGCAGTGATTTTTAAATGATGTTAGTCTTATAGCATGATTGCTGTGAAGAATATTTGGTCAAACCTTAACTTTTTTTCTTCCTTCAGTGATTCTACAAGAATATGCTGTGTACGTTCTGCCAACATCTTTTGGTATCTAAAATTATATTTTCTTGTAGTAATATTTTTTCTTTGTTTAATGCTGGTTTTGTTGTTTTTCCCTGTAGTAGTAGAAGGCGCAATAGGAGCTGGGTGTGGAGTAAAAAATGTTGAGTTTCTGTTCTTGTTTGTATCTGTTTAGGATACAAGGAGATAGGTTGGACTAGATGATTTTAGAGGTCTTTTCCAACCTGAATGATTCTATGATAAACAGGACTGTTTATATAGTAGGAAGCTTCACAATCAATGCTGACTGGATTTTTATAATTCTATCAATAATGTGCTGACTATTAATATGGCTACATTAAATTTATTGTCATCATTCCTTTCCACAAAGACTAAATAGGGCTAAAATAATATGTAATGTATGTATAATATGTGATAACTAATTTGTTACAGTGAGTGAAGCTTTTTTGGGGGGAAGGGGAGGATTCTCATTTTAATTGAAAGGGACTAGTACTGAAACTTCCTAACTGTAGAAGTCTAGCCCTTTACCCAAGAAGTTACTTTCCATACGGAAAGATTGTAGTTACTGACGGTGTTTAACGATTGTCAGCTACTGTATTGTTATAGACACGATTTGCAGAAGGGCTTAATATGCATATATACAATTGCAATAGGATGATATATTTTCAATACATTACAACTTTCAGCTTTAAACAGCATGCACTATGAAGCAATGAGAGGATTAAATATTGTTAAATCACTAACTTTACTGCCTGTTCTAGGGCATCACATAATGTAGAGACAAAAATGTAGCCTCTCTGCTGTGATCTTGCAAGGCTTTTGATAAATGTTACTCTTTCTGAAACACAGAAAACTGGGAAAAAAAAAAGAATTGTTTAAGTATTTTATGTAGATCATAAGAGCTACAAAACTGTCAGCATCTGAAATAAGTAAAACAGCAATAATCAGTGTGTGCAGTATCTTAAAGTATGTTGAGACAGACGTGGTAGAACATTCTCCATTCTCTTCTGAAACATTAATGATAGTTCTCTTATCTTGTTAATGTGTATTTACAGAAATATAGAACTGGAACTATAGAAGTAGATATGTATCTCTGTGGTTTCTGTCTTCCAGTACTAAAGTGAAAACTGCTGTTAATATGGCAGTTTGTAAATGCATTAAGAGCAAAAAGTATAGGAATACGTTGTTATGATTACTATGTCTAGCTATCCGTTTGGAACTGCAGGTAATTTTCTACATTTGTACACAACTCAAACTGCAGATTTCTCGGGAGAATAAATATGAGATAGTTGCTTGCTTGGTCAGATTTAGAGCAGAGGTTTGCTTTTGACTCCCCTTCCCCAGCTAAGTCTCTGTAGAACAACTGTCTGGCTGTTCTATGATTGCTTTCTTTCTGGCTTGGTGTTCCAGAGAACTTTTTGACAATATTTTATTTTTGTTGGTCTGTATCAGTTTCAATGCCAAGTCTCCACTTCAATGAATTAGTATTTTCTGTGCCTTTTTTAAATTGTAAACAAAAAGAAAATAAAAAATAAAGCTGATTGCTTCCCACGTTTTTAGAAATGTTGGTGGGGCTTTCTGTGGTATTTGTTTTTGTTTTTTAATGTCTCTGAAGTTTCTTTAGCTAGAAGCCATGTTTTAGGCTTGCTTTTTTTTTTTTTTTTTTTTTTTTTTTTTTTTATTATTACCACTTACCTAAGCTGAACAACTTAATAAAATGGTATTTCTGAAGGTAGTGGGACTGTTTAGATAAGAGCTACAAGAGAACAATGCAGACATAACAAAGTGATTTGAGAGCTGTGCTGAAGGCAAAAGAATTGAGGGTAATAAAATCCATAAGGGAGGTGAAAAGGAAATGTGTATGCCTGAGGTTTATGTATTTTCATGTGAAAGGTTTTAACTTCAGGGTTTTTTTGGTACGTTGTAGCTTGAAGCTTTATCAGATGCTGGGGAAAATGTGTTAATGTGCTTAGCTACAAAATGTTCAAAGTTATAACCCTAACATTGACCCATGTCTT
Organism: Oxyura jamaicensis; assembly: GCF_011077185.1. Classification (NCBI taxonomy): domain Eukaryota; kingdom Metazoa; phylum Chordata; class Aves; order Anseriformes; family Anatidae; genus Oxyura; species Oxyura jamaicensis. Next base: position 7,562,707 of record NC_048900.1, on the reverse strand, counting down.
GATAGATTCAGGAACTGAATGTGGAAAACATTGGTCTTAGTATGTCTGTATGTTGTGGTTTAACCGGCAGGCAGCTCAGCACCATGCAGCCATTAGATCCCTCCTACTCCCCCTCCCAGCAGGGTGAGGTGGAGAATCAGGAAAAAATAAGAAAAATCTTCTTTGGTTGAGATAAAGACAGTTTAAAAGGATAGAAAAGAAAGAGGAAATAATTATGATTATAGTAATAATAATAATATGTACAAGTCAAATGTTGCATAGTGCAGTTGCTCACCACCCACTGAATCAGCCCCTCCCAGCAGTGGTCCCTCCCAAACACACTCCTGCCAGCAACCCCATATAATTGTTCAGCATGACACCACACGGTATGGAACATCCCTCTGGCCAGTTGGGGTCAGAGGTCCTGGTTCTGTCCCCTCCCAGCTCCTCGTGCACCTCCCAGCTTGCAGGGCAGTGTGAGCAGCTAAGTCCTTGACTGAGTGTAAGCACTGCTCTGTAACAATTAAAACATCAGAGTGTTATCAACGTTATTCTCATCCTAAATCCAAAACAAAGCACCATACCTGCTACTAGGAAGAAAATTATCCAAGACGAAACCTGTACCATGTAGTTATATTATATTATACATAATATTTGTGGTATTCAGGTGTTGCATTTTCAGAAGATTAAATTCAGACAGGACAGTGAAGGACAGATTAAAGTTTTCCAAACTGTGATATTTCCATGCTGATTGGCTAGTCGTAGATTTGGATGGGTTGTTTTCTTTCTCCCTCTCTTTCTCTCTCCCTTTTCTCTTTCATTTAGCAGCAGAAATGATATTACTGCTGTATTGCATGCTGCTTTTATCTTAGTGTTCTGCACGTAAGTAATACTTTTGAAAAGAGTAAATCAATTGTCCCTTACTGGATTTATGTGAAAGAATATTTGAAAACTTTCCAAGAGCTGTAGGCTCTTATCTGACTCCTCCTGTATTGCAGAGGCTGGATGATTCCACCTTTGTCAAAATAGGAACCCTAATGGTACAGAAAGATTCTCCTGGTAATATTTACAGTTTTCTGGGAGTGTTAGAGTGTCTAACTTGTAAATGAAGTGATCACTTCAATAGATTCTCTATGTGTAAGTGCAGTGCATGTCAGATAATCGGTAGCCCACTGAAAAATAGTATTATTTATTTGAGACTGACCACATTAGACTGGAGGAGTTGAGGGAAATAGACAGCTACATGGACAAAACATTTGTGTATGTTCTGGTGTGGTCTACCCTCTGAGCTTTCAGCCTTTCTTTTTCACCCTCACCAACCCACCCTCTTCACGGTACTGAATAATTTTTGTTTAGGGTTTGTTTTATAGTTAATGGCTAGCAAGATATATTAAAACGTAGAGTCAGATAAGACAGTTAAGGCAACTCTCTCAGCAGTACCATATTTTCTATGAATTTAAATGTGGTACCCAGATATAGAAAGAATTACATTGGCTCTACTATGCATTGATGACAAGTGACAGAGAATATGAAAAAAAAAAAAAGAGTTAAAAAAACAAACAAACAACAACAAAAAAAAAACTGCACAGGTATTCCAAAGGGTATTTTATGGTTATTCTTTCTATGCTTTAAAACATAGAAATGGTGGCTTTTCTCCACTGTTAGAGGCATTCTCCATCTTTAGTTTCTTAGTTTATATTTTTCAGCTCCAGTTAAAGGTCATAGAAAATAAAGCAGAGCAGAAGTTTGATTATGATTTGTGCGTGTGTAGGTTTTTTGTTTGTTTTGAGGGATACAGTATGTGTTAATTTTTTTTTTTTCTTGGATAACTTGTACAGTAACTTGCATTTTATTTTGAGATGTAGTTCAGTCTTCTGTATTACCTACTTTTGTCAGTATTTATAGGATCTTATAATTAATATGAGTTTAAAATAAATTATTTTAAAAGACTGAAATTCATGTGTTCTTGTGATAATTCAAGTTTAGAGGGTGTAAACATGGGTTTCATGAAGAGTGAAATAAGTGGTTTTATTTTGACGTATGGCTTTGACATGAGTGGTGGTTACCTGTTTTACAGTCTTCAGCCAGAATAGAATGTTGTGTGCAGCAAAAGACACTACAAATGGACATCCACTTGTGACAGTCTCTCAGAAAATGAGGGAGAGATTCCCGTGTGATATTGTTGACCGGGCACTTAGAAAGCTGGCTGAACATGAGCCAGCTATGTGCCCAGGCATCCTGGCTTATATCAGAAATAGTGTGGCCAGCAGGACTAGGGATGACCAGTTCTGTATTTGTCTCCTTATGCTTTATCTCTTTTTTTTTTTTTTATCTCTTTTTTTTTTTAATGTTTAGTGCCCACAGTATAGTTGCATAGTTCTGAAATAACAGAATTGCAATTATTATGATGCTGATCTCGTTTTGACATCTAAGTTCCTAAAGGGGACTAAACATGCTGTATCTATAGTCTGTCACAGAACTGTTCATGCAGTATATCGTGTAGTGGGTAGTAGCACTCCTGGTATAGATGTCAAAAAAACCTTAATTTCTACCTTAAAATCTTTCAGTGCCTTCCTATGTTTAACGTGTGTTAACACAGCTAATGAGATGTGGTTGTGATGTCATAGGTATGTTCTGTATTTCCACCATGCATAGAAACCAACAGAAAGCTACTTTAGCTTCCTATTAATCAGAATTTTGTCTAGTAAACATCATATTTTTCCCTACGGATTATATAATGAATAACAGTAAAAAATGTGGAAAATATTTTCTTGAATAAAAATGGTAGAGAATATTAACCCTGTCATAGACATCAATTGTCTGGTTATTATTATGCAAGTTTTCAATATTACTTTGTTCTCCAGTTACAAAGGAGAACAGGTATATCTGATACCAATTCTAGTAGTAGTTCTTTCAGTAGGAACAGGGATAAACCAGATTCAAATGAAGACAGAACGTAAATGGCCTGATTAGACTTCTTCCACTCACTTAGGTTTGTGAACTGTGACTATACACATTGTCATGACGTGTATTTAAAAACAGATTCTGCCAATATTAGAAAACTAGTTATGCAGATCAGTGTAAATCATCCATTTAGCTAATTACAATAAGCAAACGGAAATATATTTAGAAACATTATTTCAAGAGAAACATGACAACTTGCACTGTATGAAAATCATCTATTCAAATAAAATAACTCTGAATTTTCCCTCCATTCATTGTATATTGTATAAACATACTGCCAATGTGGTACAAATAACACTTGGATGAATAGATACATACAATAATAGGGAGATAAACTCTCCCAGTACTGTGAATATTATTTAGAACTTCTTCAAAAACTGCAGTAGTCTTGGATTGCCAATATTTACAGAAAAGACAGTTGTTGAATATTTTTTTTCTCTTTAACCTGAAAAAGATTGGCTTATTTCCCTATATTAATTTTGAGACTTGCATTCAGTGGGAACAAATAGGAACAAATTGTTTGAAGAGAGATGAGAATGAAGAAAAACAAGAATTTTCATAGTGATTTATGAGAAAACATTAAGAAGATAAATATAGGCAATCTGAGTAAGTGATATCTGAGATGGAACAATAAGCTGAGCGAAAGGGTGAACACTTGCATGAGAAAGGAATATATTCACAAGGCTTTAATGGCATAATGGAGTGACAGTAGGCAGTGGAAATTTAGGCTGCCTATTGTTATATTTCTTAGCACATCTGTTTAAAAGAATAAAAAATGAAGACTTGATTTAGCAGTTTCAGGGTGTTGGCAAAGTAATGACCCGCCTTTGATGGCAGATGAATATCTCTAAGTAATTCGAGAAGGTTTTTATTTTATTTTTTTACTGCTATGTTTCTTCCCAAATACTTCAAACCAACAACAAAAAAACACCTTTTGCACTTTGAACAAAATAGTTTTCAAAATTATTTATACATTAAAAATAAAAATTATTAATTTGAAAATATTTTTTAAAACAAGAGTGTTTTAGAAAGTGTTTTTTAGAAAGCGTTCAATAAAGTTATTATATTCCTTCAGAGTGGAGATGTATGGCCACAGGGAGAATACAATATTGGTAGATTTTTATACCCTATTTTCTTCAAAAGGCTGATAAATTAAAAAAATAATAAAATAAAAATCTATATTTGTGCACTGAAAATTGTAAGAAAGATACTAATTCCATTTTAAGTCAAAGTAATTTCAACAGAAATTTACTGTGTAGTAACATCTTTGTCTCATTGGTAAAAAAAAAAAAAATCTTTGCATTATTTGCCTTTGTTCAGTTTTTCGCTGAGTTTGAGAACTATTATCTCATTCTTCAAATTCTTGTTTCTGTAGTCACCTTTTTTTTTCTTAAGCTGAACTTTCTCACAATTGTAAAAATCAAGTCACTGTTTACAGATGCTGAGAGATACTTGAATGGAAATTGGTATGGGTATACAAAGTATTATTAGTTTTAGTCAACATTAAACTACAAATACCTACTGAATGATGTTTGAACATTTACCATCATACTTTTTTTTTCTTTTTATTTTTTTTCTCCAGGAAATGAAATAGGAAATACAGGCTCACTGATTATCAAATTTTTCAACAAAGGTCATATTTGAAGAGGACTATTTTATCCTTTTTAGTCTGTAATTAAACTAGGGCATTAAATAGCTTAGTAATTTAATTTAGTCAGTCATCCATTGGTAACTGATTCCATGAGGTTTTGGAATGTATCTTGGAACTCTGGTAAATATGTATGTCTTAGGCATCCTTGCTTAAGACAACATTTAAATATGCATTTTTAAATTAATACGATCAATAAGAGTTGTATACATCTTTAGTCTTTAAGCACTGAAGGCGGATGAACTTAGCGATATGTGTAAGAGTGTTTTGAATTAATATCCAGTAATGATTTGTAATTGTTTTTTGAACAAGAACCTAGTGATTTGGTTTTTATACCTTGGCTACAATGTCAATATTGTTTAATTATACAGAAACTTATTTTTCCTTGGCCTTTTGCTATGACATTTTCTTTAGAGACTCAATACTGTTACAAACAATTATACAGAACATAAAAAAGACACCTTCTTATTCAGGAAGAAGACTTCATGTCTTCAGATTTATATGTGGATAAAGAAAACTCAGGAAAGGAGGAATAATGTGGTTTGTTTTCCTGCAGAAATCTCATCTCATAAGAGTAGAGGATATAAATTGTCCTAGCTGTTTTTATGATGGAGGATAATATCTGAGACAATTTAATTTATAGCGTTCTGTCATACAGTATTATTAGTATTCTTCTTTGTAATATGTTTAGCTCGTATTAAATTAATAGTACCATACTAACAAAGGTCAGCTTTCTGGGGTTTCTCCCCTTTTTCTCACCATCAAGGAATCAGGTTCTTTACCAGACTTATAATTAGATCAAAGATGCTTCATTAAGTCTATTTACTCTATGGAGTATCATGCACTACTGAGGAAGTGTGGGGAAGAGTTGCTCATAATTTAGTCTACATTTTTTTTTCCACATAAAATACTAAACCAACTGAACTGTAAGCCTTAGGTGAATAGACTTCTCTGCTTGTGGTATTTACTGCTTGGATAAATTAGGTGTACATAATAACCAGCTGCCGACCTCCAGATGTAATACTGTCAAGCTGCATAAATTCTGTAGACTCAGTCACCATGGCTTTCCCTGATGAAGGGCTTGGTGGGCTGCTGTAAATAATTTCGTACTGTGTAACCTAATTTCATGCCAGCTTTGTTTTTATTTTTATTTGTCTAGTAACCTAATGAAAAGCATGTTTTTATTAGTGAAGTCTGATTGTAGCAAAACTGTTGGAAGCTCTGCTTTCTGAGAACATGGAGTCAGAAGAAAACAGACTGTGAAATTTCATCTACAGTGTTTGCAGCAAATGACAGAAAATTGAGTAGAATCTTCACTTTTAATACACTGTTTAGCTTTAATGCGAAGATTAAAATTCAGTAATATAATCTGGGGTTTTCTTCTCCCTTCTCTAATTTTGCTGCTCACAGTAGTGATGGCATAAAGTCTTTGGGTGTGAGCAACTCACTAATTTCAGTGCAGCTGGTAAATAAATCTGATATTATAACTACCATTTAAATGGTTTTTACTCTCTACTATGGAAGTTTGAAAAGCCTATTAGATGTTTGAAGACAGTTGATAAGTAGAAAGGAAGGGGAAAGGATGAGAGAGAGTACAGAAACCTCAAACTCCTTGGAGATTTAAAAGAAAGCAGAATGAGAAAATAAGCAACAGACTTGACTGGGAGGGGGGAGCTGTGGGGTCAGGGGAGGAGATGTGTATATCCTGTTCATTGGAAACAATCTGTACATTGACTGGAAACTGATAGCCACAGCATGATTAAGGAGTCACTGGACTATAATCAGGTAACTTGCTTATTTTAAGCAGAATATTTACATACTTGTCTTTTCATATTCTGGGGATAGCTTTGTTCTAGACTATCAGCCTGGATTTAATGGAACGTGAAAACTTTGTTTCAAAGTGAAATTCACCTCATGCACCTTGGTTGTCCGATCTTCAGCATGTCTAGATGTTGGAAGTTGTCTGGCAAATACCTGATTTACCAGATGTAGCCAAACATCTAACTTATATGTATTACTCAAATGTGTTCAGCTGTCCATGTGTTCAGTTATTCACAGTTTGCACTTGAGGCATTGTGCTTAATATATGTTTGCTGGAGGTGCATATACCTGTTTATTCAGAAGACACTGCATGACTGTAGTCACCTATTGTCCCACACGTGTGTATTGCACACATGCAGTGGTGTAAGGAAAGCTCTTAAAATTTTCTTCAGCCCTTTTGCAAGTCCTACAAAATCTTAGATTAAAAATACTTTAAAAACTTCTATTCAAAAAGGATGTAAAAGCTATTTTCAAAACACTTATAAAAATTGACAGGTTGTATATTTGTATTTTATCCACAAACTGATTGCAGTTTGTACAAATTTATCAAAGCTACCTTTAAAGCAGCTGTCTTGGATGCTGATCATGGCAGTGAATTTTGGACAAACTAAGTAAAGAGTGGTTCACTCAATCTCACAACTCATGTTGGTCTTTTTATTGCAATGCTCGGTTTTATCAGTAGCATTCAGTATTGTACTCTATTTCTTGCAGAAATATTATCTGAAATGTAAAATACCTTTTTGTCATATGACAGTGAGCTGATGAAAAAATGATGGCAATATTACTGAGACTGTCATCATCTTGTTTGAAATGAAAGTAAAGAGCTGTTTTGTTGGATTATCCAGGTAACTTGTTGAGCGGATGTCTACGTTCCCTTCCAATTTGTATCAATTAGTTTCACTGTCAGAGATAGCTAGACTGAAGTTGATCTCAGTATGTTTCTATGAGTTGCTCCAGTTTGCAGCATGTATTCCTTTAGAGACCCTCATTAACTTCTGGGAAGACATATATTTTTACATGCTTAATTCTGTTTGGCCAATGGCTCTACATAATATTTGAAAATTTAACATATGGAGTTGAAATGATTCCTTCGTAATTCTGGAGTGGGGCTGGCAGAAGGACTCCAAAAGCTTTTGATGTGCCAGTCACAGCCTGAGTATGAAAAATGAGGTTTGAGTCTCCTGAGAGAATTTTACTAAAACAGCTTTAATTACCAACTTGAGATGAAAGGTGTTGTTCTAACATTTATTGTGCGTATTTGTCCTTTTCTTTCAGACATTTTTTAATGACTTGGTAGAAAATTAAATAATACTTTGCACACACACATAACTAGGCATACTTGAAGAATAATTTAAATGTAGTTTTATAGAGGACAATATGGTAATAAGTAATCACGAAGTCCAAAGCTGCTCTGTATTAGACATCCTTTCTTCATTGTAGGGAACATGGCTCAATCAGTTACTAAACACATTTTATTAAAATCTAGATTCATTATTCATGTTATTTTCTGCTATTATCTTTAGAGGTCTAGAAGAAAGCTATGCCACTACTTGGTGTTCCATGCTTTCCTCTGTTCTTAGTGAACTCATTTCATATTGATTGATTTAGTATGTCATTGTTTCAACCTAAGGCTTAATGTCTTCAAATAATGAAGGACTATCGATTCTTTTTCATAGTCTAATGAAACAATACAGATCAAAAAATATTGTCACTGTTTCATAATACTTCAAATCATGTTAGAGATTTCAGCAAGCAGCAGACCAAAAGCACTAGACAAGTAACAAAAGCAAAAACATTAAGGAGAAAAAATTGAAGTGTTTTCTAAAAATAACAAGATATACAGCAACCATTTGAAAGAAATTATTTAGCTACATGCATTATAAAAGAAAAAAAAATAGTTTTAGCACACTGCCTTATGTATTCTGGTTAGCAAATACTAGCAATGGTGTCTAATACGGTGGCAAAATGAAACTGCAGACATACAATAGGAGAGAACTGAAAGCAAGAATTAGTGTTCTTCTTTGCATTTTGCATTTAATATAACCCAAGGAAATTTCCTTTTGGTTCAGTCTGATATAGAACAAGGTTGGGAAATTCTTATGTAATCTAGCTTTGTACTTTATGAATACATGTCTTTTACTAGTGTAGTGTTGCATTCTGTTCATTGTAAACCATAAATTAGCCGTTCAGCTCAAGTGTTTAAAATTATAGCACTCAAGTCTGAGAAGGACAAGCACCAGAATGTCAGGAGTATTATATGTGGACTAAGTATTATTAGATTTGTTTTACACAGAAAGGCTCTAATTTTAGCTTACTTATATTGTTACTCTTTCTTTTGGTCATTTGGTCAGTGTCCTTTGGAGAATTTCTAAAGTGCAGAACACAGAGTAATGCTAGATGAATAAACAAGCTTAGCTTCATTAACGCTAAAGTAAGAGTAATGTTATTCTAATGTTGTGTTTTTGTGTGTGTGTGCGTTGTTGTTGTTGTTGTTTGTTTTTTTTTTTTAATACAATAAATTTTAAGGCCCATTATCTTCATTTTATGTATTTAATTTTAAATATAAAAATCAGGAAAAGTTTTAATTTCCTAGACAATACAGAGTGTATTGTCTTGAAGTTGTATATTTAAATAGTTCACTGAACTGAGCCACATTGCTAGGAGTTGTGTATAGGAAAGCAGTACCAACACTTGAATATACTTTAAACTGAGACTTAGGACTTAAGAATAAACTTCTTGCATCTCCTTTGATACACTTGTTAATTTTGAACTGTTAATGTAGATTTCTGGGTATTTCTGTCCCCTCCCTCCCAGTCCTCCCTTTCCCCCCATCAATAATATCAAAAAAAAGATTATCTACTAAAGATCATCGATGCATCAGTCTTAATCTGCACACAACTAAAATTTTCAGTGTGCTCCAGCTGTTTTGTTTTGTTTCTCTAGCAATGCAAAGCATATTTAAAAAAAAAAAAAAATTAAATTTAAAAAAAAGCTCAATGGTCTAGTTATGTTAGATTTATAATTGTTTTGCAATGTCAGAGTGATGGTAAATGTTCTGCAATACGTTAATACATACTAAGGAGTTTTCTTTCCTGTTTTCAAACTTGTTTTAAAGTTTACTCCTCACTTTGCTTTACATGATTGGAAATGCAGACAGGACCCTTGCAGTGACCACAGACAATTTGTATTTCTGGATTAATTTTAACCATTATTTTTCTTTTCTGTGTATTTGAGAGACACTTCACCTTGCAATGTAAATGATACTTGATCATTTAAGTTTCTCTGGTTTCTGCTCTTAAAGTCATGCTGGTAGGTCTTTGAGAGTAATTTTAAACCATTATTTCTAGTCCTGTTAAGCAGCAGGAAAGAGGAGAAAGAAGGTTAGCAATTGGTCTCTGTCCAGCACAAACTGTTGAAATTGATTTGGCTTCAGGCTGAGAGTTAAAAGCAAGCCAATGCATTACAGACGATGGATCTATACTGCATTGTGCTAATATACGCCAGGGGATTTTTTCCTTCCCTGTACTCAGCTTTGATCCCTGGGGTCTGAGTCTGATTTTTCTCTAGCATGTTCCAGTGTAAACCAGGAATGCCTCCATTGAATTTACATTGTAATCAGAGCTATGCTGTTAATGACTGTGACTTGTCAATTAGGAGAGCTAAGTGGTGTCTTTGCCCCTTTTTGACCTTTGCAAAGAGGATGTGAAATCCTGGTGTTGAAGCTGGTCAGTGGTGAGTTCTGCACTGTTAGTGGAATTAATTCATTGCAATGGTTGCAATGAAGCAGGTTGCTTCAGTCTCCGAATAGAAAGTTGCCATATATTTTTGAATGAAACATTAACTTGTGGCTTCTGGTTCTTGCTCTGATAAAACTTCTAAAGCTTTATTTCATACTTATTTGAATAATAGTAATAAGGCTGTGCAAGTTCTGATATTTGGATCCTTGTGGTGTATTGTTTTATGATTGGATCTGGTCAAGCATCTTGTTCAATGTGTCTCCAGTTGTGTATTGAAATTATTTGAAGCTTCTAGGCTTCAAACTGAGAACATGTGCTGCCATTGAACCCAGAAAAATATCTGGACTTGATTCAAAGATACAGATTGTCTGCATAGTGTTCCTTCCTGAAAGATGGAATTTAGTCCAACTGCTGGTTTTGTACTCTGCCAGACTCCCACCATAGGTTAAACAAACTTTCAGAGAGTCTTGCTGAAGTTGAGAATTTTGATGTAGGTAGCATGTTGTAGTAGCATGAGCAAACAGACTGTGCAAAGTATGTCTAGCCAACAGTCCAATCTTTCAGTGCAGCCTAGTTACCTCTAAATGGGATATTTTGAATATTGGAGACCATAGAGTAACTTTAATATAGAGTTTTCACCCAACTAATATATCCAGCTTGTCATCTCAAGGATCCTGAATGCTCTGCTTCCTTTCATTTCTGTCCCTCTGCTTAGGCCTCATCTCTTGTTTCATCTTGCTGTGGAGCCAGATGAGATCATTTGGATGGCAGAAAGTGAACTTGGAGAACTAAATGTCTTCCAAGAGAGGGGGAGAGAGAAAGAGGTTATAAGGGAGACAAGGACTACCCTTTTAAATGGCAGTGATGATTAGATCAGTTCACCTATTTCTTTATGGATAGTTATGACCTTAGCTTCAATGCACAAACAGTTCATTTTTTTTGAAAATAACCAAATGGCTGTGTAGAGCATTTAAACCTTACTATTGACTTTAAGGATAAGCACACATAGTTAGATATAAATGAATTTTCTGAACAGAGACTTCCTTAAATTCACTCAGTGCTCCTTCACCCTTTTTGAGATTATAGAATAATTTGCCAGAGATCATGGAGATAGGGTTTTCCCTTTAAGCTTTTACTATATAAAGGTGCCCATAATGTTGAACTGATGAAGAAGCCTAAAAAGCTTCCTCGGTGATAAGCCTCCATCAACTATCATAGAAATTCTTAAGGTGACTTCATTGCCAAAGTGACCTGACAACCAGTCCTCAATTCAAGTTCTTATGTGTTAGAATAATATGTGTGGTGGAACTGCACTTAAATCAGTGACCCAGGATTATTAGATTTATGACAGTATCTCTTAGGAATTGGAGTCCAGGACAGAATAAATAAGGCAACTATCAACTTTATACTCAAGTTTTCAGTCTTTCATATATACACAGTGTTCATAAATTTGAATGGAATCCATAAGGTTTCTAAATGTAAATTCCACAAATAATCCTACAGCACTATTGCATAATTATGTCTATTTCCATAATCAACCAGACTTGACATCTTTTATAGTTGTTACATTTAATCCTTATTGGAGGAAAAAGAAAAAAAAAAAAAAAAAAAGTATTATTTTGTTCTTGCTTGGCGTTTTATTTGTTTTAGGATGCATAGAATCCTTTTATAGCATTAGATAAAATCCATCCTTAAGAGAAACCTTATTGCTATTACTTTGTAGATCCTGGAATTACTATTATATTCCTTGTAAAGGGCTCTCCTTACTTTAAGAATCTGGTATTAGCACAATGTGTTTTCCATTACAATAACAAATACATCGAGAACGCAAATGCCTCTTGAGAGTCTAAGCTGTCTGAAGGGCTTTAGTGTCAGCTATTTGTTTCTAGGAGCTTGAATTAAGAATTGGAAATGACATTTTTACTTGACCACTCACAGTTGCTGGTACATTAATGTGTATCTGCATGTCAGGAATACAAGCTGTGTTTAAAGACCAACCTTTTATATTACATATGACAACTTCATAGATTTCTTCTTACACTAAGACATAGTTTACTGTTTTCTAAAGGTATTTTTCATGAGTAAATTCCACTGGATTAATTTCTCTCTTCATAAAAAACTAAGCAATACATCAAAATTATGTTATCCTACACAAAAGCAAAAGAAAAGGTGCTTTAAAGTATTTTTTCCAATCTGTATTTCTGGCTAATGCCCTCTGGATTTGGCTCTCTTCTCACTTGCATGTTTGTCAATCAGGACTATCTCAGAAATCAATGATATTACAGAACTTTAAATGCAGAGTAAGAAAAGCATCAGGGCCCGTGTATTTATTCATATATGCAACCAAAAAACAATAAATACTTCGTAATTGTTAATTTTTAGAGCTCAGCTTGTTAGCCGATGACTCTCTAAAAGCTTTTGTAGTATTTCTGTAGAACAGATTTAAGAGATATTCAAAAGGCAGACATAAAGATCCAGATCCATATTGGTTTTAAGTAACTAGATAAAAATATTTTTATTTTGCCCTAATTTGTTCAGAGGTGCTACAATATCCTAAATGGGATCCTGGTGCGGGGGCAACTTTAACTTCATCTGTGATATTGTCCTGTAGCTAAGGGGATAATGCTTAGTATTATTTGGTTTATTAAATTTATATATATATATATATATATATATATTTTCTATATTGGAAAAATAATTTTGTGTACTTGGAGCTCTGAGTCTTTGTGATGAATGGAAATGAAGCAAGTAACAGACTTTTTCGACCTGTGGCCAAGTAACAATAATAAAGACAAAGGTTTAAGTTATCCTATAGTCATTTGTGGTTTTTACATTTTCAAGGTTATACGGCAGTCAATCAATCAATTATATTATTAATAATAAACTCTTTAATAAAAATAACCTTTGTGTACCATAGTTATCTATGTCTATAAATTATGCATTACTATGTCTATAAAAGATACAAATTAACTTTAATCTGAAGAGGTGCTGTGGTTTTATTTATTTATTTATTTATTTTGGCATTGAGAATATAAATCTGATCAACCTTGACACCATTTGATATAAAGTTCATACATGTTTTTTTTTTAATGACACCAGACTTCATAGCATGTTTTGTCTAAATTTTAGCTACTGTTGGCTTTTAGGGTAGAGATAGATAAAATACGCACTAGTGTTCTGTTCTTTTGTTTCAAACTTTATATGTGTATTGATGTAATGGTAATTATAAGTCAAGAATAAAGCAAAAGCTGGTCAAATCAAATGATTTTCCTTCAGCTGATGGTTAACGTTACAATGTCAATGTCTATTATGATAGTTTGCTTAAAACATCTTAAAACCTATACTACTGAGGAAAATTGAAATATGTATTTAACTCTTCTTAAACATTGAATAAATTGTAATTAACCCAATGAAATCAGTATGTGATTACCATATTCTTTTGAGCCACTTGTGAGGAAATCTTAATAGGAAAGGAATATATTTCAGAAGAAATGGTGTTTCCAGTACCACTTGCTTAAATTATCAAGTGACACAGAAATGTTGATGCTTAGATGCAAATTGGACTGCTCAATTATTACAGCACAAACCTAATTCCCAGATTCTTGCCTCAGGAAATCTAAAATCGACCAAGCCCTCCTTAAACACACATACAAAACTACTCTTTGATCACACCTAATGTGTATAAATTGCATGAATATGGAGAGGAATTTTAAAAGTCTTCTGAGCTGGACTCAGCAAAATTCTTGTCACTGTCTTCAGTGCAGATGTGATGCAAAGACAAGTAGGCTCTTCAGTCAATAGTTCTGCTTTTTTTGCCTTCCCCCAGCAGTAGGAGGACAAAACAAAATACTCTGTTTCTTTTTTCTTTTTTTTTTTTTTTGTCCATCTTTGTCAGCTTTGAGTCTTAACTAAGGATAGTGTCCTTTTACTACAAGTTTAATGTATATGACCAAAAACCTATGTGCATTTATGTGCTGGGGCTAAATCCCTGTATAGTGAAAACCATTAAATCACAGGAAAATTGAGGCTGGAAGGGACTTCAGAAGATTGTGTAGTTTGACCTCCTGCTCAGAGCAGGGTCTTCAGATCTGGTGACTCTGGGCATGGCTTCCTTGACATCACTGGAGTCATACTAATTTATGTATCAGGCTTTAACTAAGAGGCAAAAAAATCTGTGGCAGAGATATTTTGCTTTTAGCTTTCTCATGTCACATTAAACCTTGAATGTGCATTGGTTTTTGTCACAATTTCTTCATGTCATTTGTAAGTGACATACCTAAAATGCTGTCTGAATTTTTAATGCTTTACCATCAGACAGTGTCAAGCAATTTGCTAAAAATAAGCTTTTAACTAGCTTTCAGACATCAGAGATTGCCAATGTCCCCCCGTTAGCTCTATTAGCTACATTTGAGTTTTAAATATTTAATCCTTTATTCTGTTCAGATGTTGCTCAAAGACCTGGCTCTTCTAAATCCTTTCCTATTTATATATACCTCTACAATCTCCTCTCAACAAACTCTTCTGTCACGTTCTAATTAGCTTTAATAAATTTTAAAATTCTGCAAGGAGCTGAACATCAGGTGAATGAGCTGTCACACTGTCGTGGATTGGGTAGTTTTTTATCTGGCCTCTTAGCCATTAGAAGTAGACAGTTTTTGTGTCCTAGAAACAGAAAAGTCTATTAATGAAGCAACAGGTAAATAGAGGACAGCTTACAAAGATTTTCCTTCTCAAGATCAGGCTGGGTAAAACAGAAGACAGCACTTCTTGGTTTTATAAAAGAGGTTTTAGTATTCAGTCAAATATGTATGGCTTATATGTATATTAATGAAAGAAAAGGTATGAAAAAAAACACCTTGCTTTTGACCAAATACCTTTCTGTTACTTGTCAGCCTAGAAAGTGGCAAATAGAAACCACATATGAAAATTAAGTTACACAATATATAGCTGGTTATTGGAATTGGAGCTGTAGGATTAAATTTGCTAAATGCTTTGGAAGTACTTAAAAAGTTGAAGGATTTTTTAAAAAAGAAGCATTCTACCAATACATATTCCAGAAGTTTTATGGCAGTGGGAGTGGAAGAAAATAGTATAGAAAGCAGCAGACCTAATTAATACAAGCACAGCCCTCATCTGAAAAGGAAAAAAAATAAATAAATAAAATCATTTTAACTTTATATTGTTTTTAAACACAAGTGCAGAATCTACTGGTGATATTTGATTAAAGTGCAGCATGTGAGACAACTGAAAATAAGAAGAAAGTAATCTGCTGATGATTTTACTGCAGCTATGGCTAAATGACCTGTTCTAGTACTCTTGCAGTGCTGTGCCAGAGAATGATGGTCTACGCAATGGTCTGAGTATCACAAGATATCACATACATAAAGCAAAATGAAGTTTCTGGAAGACTCTTGAACTCAGCTTGTTTTATTTTATTTTTTTTTTGAGATCTACAGTGAGTTCATATTTCTAATAGGTAGGTTAATCACGAGTGAGTCAGTGGCTGTAGCCCTCTTGACATCTCATAGAAACCTTGAATAAAATACTGGAAGTGTTAAAATTAATGTCAACCTTCCATGTTCCCAGATTCAATTCCTACTGTCATTTGTTTTGCTAGTCCCAGTACACTAAGTGCTGTAAATGCACTGAAATTTGTCTGCTTGTGGATGTCACCTTACAGGCATGTAACTAAAATCTGAAAGAGAACTAAACCTGTTCCATTTGGTTCTAAAGACCAAACCTTTAGTCAGCCTGGCAAAGGGAAGCAAGCTCCTATTTTTTCTTCCAATTACAAGGAAGAGTAGGAAAAACTTTATCCAAGAAAATCACTAGTTTTAGTTCTAAGCCTGCCCAAATATACATGGAATTTTAGTAGTAATGGCTTTTAAAATGTTGGTAATATGTATAATTTGAATGGCATTCCTTAATTTGTTTCAGATTACCACATACGGTTACCATGCAATACATTCAGGCTTTCCAGTCGCATTGTTGTTGGTTTTTTTTGTTTGTTTTGTTTTGTTTTTTACAAATAAGGAAAGAAATGTACTTTCACACCAATGTGAATTAGATGCTGTTCCATTGAAATGTGTGAAAACCAGCGTATATCAAATGGGAATTTGTTTGGAATAGCAGGAAGAAAACCTTAAAAGAGAGCCTATTCACTTGTATGTGTTATGGAGCCATAGATTATTTTAATTACATTTCCTTTTTATAGGTAGTAAACTACAAGGGAAGTTTTGCTACCCATTCTCTGAAGTTGTTCCTGAGCTTAAGCAACCAATCAATTTTTAATAAAGTGCTACTGAAGAATTCTGCTGTTAATAAATATACAGTGACTTAGAAATATTAACTGTATTGTTACCATTTTTGCTATGTGCATTAGAGAAACAATGATTTTTGCTTTGATCAACTTTCCATCCCCATAGATATACTAGGAGTAATTCTGTGTGGAGTTTTGTGATATTAACTACTTTGGATTCAGATGTTTTGTGCTGCTGTGGGGCTTACTTCGTAATATACCTTTTGCTTTGGGTGTCAATTTATTTGTGCTGAAGAATACCACACGGCCCAGATCACTTAGTTCTGTGCTGAAGCAGGGCCACACACAGTTGCTATGACTATATATACTTTTTTTCACTGTTATAGTCACTTGAATTCTAAACAGGTATGTGCTGCTGCTTCTCTTTCGTACATAGAATCCAAACTGTGGTGCTACAGTTCAAAATGCCTGAGATTACATTTGGTTTCAGGGTGGGCTAAATCACTCGGTACCCGGTTCTGTGCTATCCATGCATTCTTAGTCTTTGGCCCACTTGGAGTTTAGGCAAGCTGAGCATATCCAAAACTGTATTAAGGGTATAACGAAGTGCAAGTCTCACTGTCAGTTCCAGCTCCACCAGTCTTCTCTTAACATTCTTCATTATGATTTTAGAGAAGGTAGAACAATGTAAACTTTTCTGTGCAGGCTGTTTCTGACAAATATCATCTTTTATATTTACTCCACGTTTTTAATGAGGATGTTATTAGTATGCATCCTTGATGTTCGTGACTGAACGTGAGCACTAATCAAGAATGGCATTATAAGACTGCTGATTTTTCATTGTATGTGACCAGGTTTATCTTTACAGTAATAATAGTGTATTTTTACAGTAAATAACTAATGAAAATTAGGTCAAAAAACAATGTATTTCCATAATTTTTTGATGATTTAGAGACATTTTAACTTTTGAGTATATTTTGCTCAGTGAAGGTAAGGTGCCTGAATAAGGCAAGTTTCATGTATGAATTTTAGAAAGAAAAATCCAATGTGTGCTTACAGTGTTATTATTTCTGACTTCACCCATGGCCAGTACATTGCATTAAGTGTGCACAAGCATTGACTCTCTCACTTCTGACCATAGGTTGTCTTCATCGATCTTTTGACTTGTCTGCTTAGTTAACTGTCATTCATTGCTGAAAAGTTTTTTTTGTTTTGTTTTGTTTTAAGTTAATCTTTTAATCTTCAAACTGTTACAACTGTAAAATAGTTAGCACATCTACAATTTAAAAAACATACGCCAAAAATCTTCAAGAGGGGTTAGTACTCTCTGAAGCTCCGTTACTCCACAGAATTCTCCCTACATTGGTGGAGCTAAGACCTTTGTTTGCCATTGGCAAACAAAGCTGTCGGGTAGCTTCTAGCACCCCCTTTAATATAAGGAGAATTGAAAGAAAGTCACTTGCTATCACATCTGTGAACATGCAACTTAGCAAAACAAAGTATTTTTAAAATAAATTCCTTTTAGTTAATCTGATTACTGGGCTTTTGGTTGTTTGTGTGCATGTGTACGCATGCTACTAGTATTAATAGTTGCCTGAGGAGCAATGAAGAATAAGGATCAAGAAATTAGAATTAAGTATGAATCCAGTTTCTGTTATTTAAATATTTAATCATTGCCTCAACATATGCAAGTCTTATGTGGCCCTGTCTTTGAATGAGACGAAATAGTTGCAAAGACATGAAATGTTTTGTTTTATTATTATAAGTTAAAGGATAAAATTCAGCTAAATATAATCCTGTGTCTGTAAGAACAGTTACAGAAATCTTCACAGACAGTATTAAAAATTCAGGCTCATCTGACAGGAATTGATGTTCCAAGAAGTATAAAGGCTCATACTTCAATATTTACTTCTTAACTTTGATTCTGCTTTGCTTTAGCTGATACAACATTCCTAACTGTAAATATATGTCAGTTTTCTGATTTTACATATATATATGCAAATACAAATATATCAGGGTAATAATCACAGAATCACAGAATCACAGAATTTCTAGGTTGGAAGAGACCTCAAGATCATTGAGTCCAACCTCTAACCTAACACTAACAGTCCCCACTAAACCATATCCCTAAGCTCTACATCTAAACGTCTTTTGAAGACTTCCAGGGATGGTGACTCCACCACCTCCCTGGGCAGCCTGTTCCAATGCCTCACAACCCTTTCAGTAAAGAAGCTCTTCCTAACATCTAACCTAAAACTCCCCTGGCGCAACTTTAGCCCATTCCCCCTCGTCCTGTCACCAGGCACGTGGGAGAACAGGCCAACCCCCACCTCTCTACAGCCTCCTTTAAGGTATCTGTAGAGAGCGATAAGGTCGCCCCTGAGCCTCCTCTTCTCCAGGCTGAATAAGCCCAGCTCCTTCAGCCGCTCCTCGTAGGACTTGTTCTCCAGGCCCCTCACCAGCTTCGTCGCCCTTCTTTGGACCCGCTCAAGCACCTCGATGTCCTTTTGTAGCGAGGGGCCCAAAACTGAACACAGTACTCGAGGTGCGGCCTCACCAGAGCCGAGTACAGGGGGACGATCACCTCCCTAGCCCTGCTAGTCACACTATTTCTGATACAAGCCAGGATGCCGTTGGCCTTCTTGGCCACCTGAGCACACTGCTGGCTCATATTCAGCCGACTGTCCACTATCACTCCCAGGTCCTTCTCCGCCTGGCAGCTCTCCAACCACTCATCTCCCAGCCTGTAGCTCTGCCTGGGATTATTACGCCCCAGGTGCAGGACCCGGCACTTGGCCTTGTTAAACTTCATGCAGTTGACCCCAGCCCATCGGTGCAGCCTATCCAGATCCTCCTGCAGAGCCTTCCTACCCTCGAGCAGATCGACACTCGCACCTAACTTGGTGTCATCTGCAAACTTACTGAGGGTGCACTCAATGCCCTCGTCCAGATCATTGATGAAGATGTTAAAGAGGACCGGCACCAGCACCGAGCCCTGGGGGACGCCGCTAGTGACTGGCCTCCAACTGGATTTGACTCCATTTACCACAACTCTCTGGGCCCGGCTATCCAGCCAGTTTCTAACCCAACGAAGCGTGCACCAGTCCAAATTAATAATGATTAATAAATACCATGACTTTCATTTCTACATATGAATTCAGTCCCTAGTAAAAACATGGCGTTTCCTAAATTATATGTAGGTTATAAATTGCACCTAGATGCCTCTTCCTCGTGTGATTTTCTGTCACAATGGAGTGAGAAATTATTAGCATCATGTAATGACAATGACTTGTTTATGCAAACTTTTGGAGTTTTGGATTCAGAGTAAACTTCCTTTAATAATATGCTACCTGATGAAGTGCTGACTGAATATGTGTCCCTTCTTTGATCTTTGAACAGCTTTTGTTAGCAATCAGCTATGCTGAATTTAAAAAAGAAAAACTCCCAGGAGTTCTGTAATTGATCAGGAATACAAAATTTCTGACATAAAATATCCTAAAAGAAGGGAATAAAAATTACAGTATTTTTATTTTATTTCATAATATCCAGCTCGGAAATCAAATTACAAAAAATAAAATAAAAAATAAATAAATTAAAAAGGCAATTTTTAATCTTTCTACTCTAGGGCACATCATATGTCTCTATATATTCATATGTGTATTCTTGGTCAGTTCTTACAGCTTGAAAGATTCTGAATTCATTTTAATTATTCATTTATATTACACAGAGGATAATTTGTCAGCCCTTTACAAAACAAAACAACAACAAAAATTATTTCTGCCCAAGCAGTTAGTGTCATATAAACCCTTTCATAAAATTGTCTTTAGGCAACAAAGATGACTAAATAACATGCAAAAAGCTCTGTTACTGTTTTCTAGGCATTTCTGCTTTTTTATTTCATGTCATTTACAGGTATTTTAATGTTACTAGAAAATATGTTTATGGAGTCTCCAATGCAGTAAGAAACCATGATTCTCCCTGACTTGGTTAGCACGTGGCTCTCAAATGCTGCCTGACTTTAGAAAGAAATGTTATCTTGCATAAAAGTATATACTGCTAAGATTTCAGAATAAGTCACTTCCTAATGTGTTTATACAGATGTAGGAATGTGCATCTCCTAATTTTGTCTGTATCTCAAGGTGCTATTCTCTCTTTTGTTGATTTATATAAATTTCAAATACAAATCTATTTTCTTATAATTTCTGAGTAATGTAATACAGCATTAATAACTATTGCACTGATTATCCATTTAAATGAGTTTGATGCTATTCAAGACAACAACACGTAAGAGTAGAAAGTATGAAGAATATCTGTATAAATATTTGTATGTAAAAACGATAGTATCACATTTACTGTAGGATTGCACATTAGATTTGCACATATATGGATTTACTGTAGGCTTCATCTATGGACTGTTATTAATGTTGCCCTGAACATGCTATATCCTGTAGTAATCAGAATTCCTGGAAAATATAATAATACTTATGTGAAAATAAATATTTTTAATTTCTATCTAGAAGACTTTTCGTTGTTAATTTTTTAAGATGGGAAAAGTATATCAGTATCCTAATTAAATTGGATGTTCCTTTGAACAACGTTCTCATGATGAAAGTCCCATGCAAATCATTTCTCTACGCAAAGTTCCTGGCTTCTTAATGAGAAGAAAAAAAAAAAAAAAAAAAGTGCCATCTGTAACATATTTTAAACTAATTACAACTGTACATACTTTTTTTTCTAAATTTGGTAATGGGAATTTTCATAATTGAAATTCTGAAGTTGTTACTGCTTTCAGTAGGTCTAGAATGTTATTATCCACATTTAAGGTTATCATTACTACATACGCATCCAGTATGGAAGTTTGAGTACGCTTTAATGCCTTTTACAGAAGAGTTAGTGTCAGTTGTACCATTTTACTGATGAAGAAACTGAGAAAGTAATGTGTCAAGGTCCAACCAGTAAAGACAAAAACTAGTACTAAGTCCCCAGTCAGTGTGTCATCAAGACGTCACTGTCTAGGTCAGTATGCTGAAGATTTCTGCTCCTCGTTTTACAGAAATGAGGAAAATATTTTGCAAAAATAAATATATGTGTCTGACAGCTTGAGTTATCATGAAACTTTTTTCTTTTCCAGACATTGAGAAAACAGAAGCGTGTGACTCCCTGAAAAACCTACTTTAAGATCTACAGTTGACAACCAAAGTAAGTGATTTGTGGCACTAATGTGTTTATAGAGGAACTTGGAAACAGTTGCCAAATTTTTAAAGAAAAGAGGTACAACTAGATATTGAATGGTTTTCCTTTTTCTTTTTTTTTTTTTTTTCCCTTGACTTAATTAGGATTATCAAGTGTTTTATTATTGATCCCTTTTTCTACAAATAGGGGAAGGACTTCTTTATCAAAATATCAGAGTTAAGATGTTTTTAATATTTGTAATCCTATTGCTTCATGTTGGATGCCTGTGTACATAATGATTTCCTATGGTTATTTACGAAATTTAGCATGGTCTTTTCTTGACGTTTTTACGGTAAATTTTCATTTTGATTCATGACCAGTTTCTATTAATGCAGAAATTATTTTGTGAGGAGAAGATATATCCATTCTTGTTGAAAACAAGAAAATGAAAATACAAAAACACAAAGACTTATAACTACAGGTTTAAAACTTATAACTACACCTGTTTGTTCTAACACAGGTGAAAAGGTGTTTTTAGCCTTTGAATCAATATTCAGATCCCTGAATGCACACTAGGCCTTAATTGCCCTGATCAGCCTCACCTGAGCATTCACCCTCTGCCAGGAGCTCTGTTTGAGGTTAGGCATGGAGGCAGTCTTTCCTAGAGGTACACTGTAGGTAGGTTTGTCTCTGTTCCTGTCTCTTGGGAGGATCTTGGACCTATGCTGCAATTCCAGCCACTGCTGCTCCTTCCTCTTGATGTGTCTGGGGCTGAACCGTTGGTAGCCCCTTGTGCTGCCCATCCTGCTCAGGACCCTGGGTCGCTGGAAGCTTCTTCCTCCATTGCGTCTTGCAGAGAAGCCCTGCTTTTCCTGTTTCCTGATGCCGTGAGTCTTTTCACATACGTTGAAGAATATGTGAAGTAAAATACTCTGTTATTTAACTCTTATCTAACACTTTGATGATGTTAAGACAGAAACAGTCAATAAATCAGGATTAAAAATATTACTTTGGCAGACAGAATAGCACCTGAAAGATGCATCGTTTACGGATGTTTGCAGGTAGCTGTGGTTAAAACACAGATTCTGATTTGGTGACTTGTATTATAGTTGTTCGTGTCCAAAATTGCATTTCTTGTGCTGGATGTCTATTTTTAAAGCAATTAAATATTTTTTGAAGTAAAATCATGTTAGAAGCTGCTGAGGTAAAGCAGTTTCGGTAGTTCTGAGGTGAATGCAAGCTCCATTTACATTTTTCTTTAAAAACAAAAGAAAAGGGACAACTAAAACCCAACCTGTTAGGATAGTGTTATAAATGAGCTTGTGGTTGCTAGCCATCTGTTTTCAATTATCTGCTTAAAACAAAGGATCACAGATTATGCAATCTGAAATTCTGAGCATGATGTAACATACAACATAGGTATGTCTTCAAAAAGAGTAAGATCCATAGTAGGATTTCTGGTAACTGGAAAAAAATAATGCAATGCCAAAAGTCACCCACACTAGGATTGATTTTTGATTCATTTCATTGTTTCCTCCTCTCATTGAAAGGAATACTGTCTTTAGAGAGTTGGGGTTTTTATTTTTTCCTCATTAGATATAAGGAATATAGACTATAATATACCACAGATGAAGGATGATGTGAAGACAGTACAGGAATGCGAGATGAATTAAAACATTGCAGTTAAGTTTTTGTTTGTATTAGTTTTGCCAAATCTTAACATAAGATTGATTAATGTTTTAAGTGTATGTGTTTGCCTTGGCTCTAAGCAAGCTAAAATCTTTGTGTTTGATTTATGAAATCTAACTTTTTAATACTTATGCTAAACAGCTGTGACTTGAACTAAACAAAACTTCATAAAATATTCCAAAAGTTTTACTTCAGTATAGAGGTTTCAGTGGTTACTTCAATAAGAGAAGGTATCAGTTTGTATAGTGTAAAGGACTGTTTTATATTAATGATGATGCAGACAGCTCATTTGTTGTAAGATTTCCTGCATTAATTATTAATTTTAAATCATTCCAGTAAAAAAAACATATATATAATTTTTCTTAAACCTCAGATTCCAAAATATAAAATCAATTTAAACTTAAATAGCTAGTTGCCATGAGAAAAGCTGTAGAGATCCACAGCAGGAGTTAATTAGGTCTTTCAGAGGCTAATTGTGAAATAAATGGTTTCAAGTATGAAATGCTGTAAAATGTTGTGGTGGTTTACAGCTGTTGCTCTGAGCAGCTAATCAGAAGTGTTAACTGCTGTAAAAAGAGAGTGTCTAAGTTGCCTCTTGTTCATGGCTTCCTAAGCAATATTCACTTTATATAAGCTGCTATATGCAATCTCATTTATGGACTATGGAAAATGCAAGTATATATAAATAAAGTACAAGATTTTATCTATTAATTTTTACTGTAACTGAAATCTTAACAGACTGAACGTTATAGGTCCAGGTCTCTTTATTAAAGAAAAAATAAGACTATGCAGGAAAAGTCTCAGTATTAATGCACTTTAAATTATTGTATGTACACTTTGCAACTTTCTACCCTTTCTCCTAATGTTATATGTATCTTTCCCCTACTTCTCTGGGTCCTAAGATCAGTGATCTCATCCTGGTGTTGGTAGTGAAGGTGTCTGAATAATTCAGCTTCTGGAGTCCCTCACTGAAAGGAATATGGCGTTGATGATTTCTTTTTTCACCCTCTAGGATTCACTTTGGGGGTCGTTTTATACATTTACTCACAAAGTTTTGCACCTTGCTCTTCACGTATCAGCCTGTGGCACAATGTTATATCCCAATTTACTATGTATGATGCTTGTTCTGTATGTTAGATATTACTTCTTTGTTCTCTTTGTTACTCTGAAACCGTTCTTGTGCTGGCCTGCTTTTCTATAACCGTTGGTATGAGTTGTTTCTAGAGACTTGATGTTTCCAGTGCTAAGTCTGTGTTACATTTACAGTCATCCCATGCTGGTGTTCCTCTACACTACCTTGTGTATCTCCAGTTCCCATGGCCTATTATACCAGGCCTTTATTTCTTTGTAGTAAGTCTTATGCTGGAATTGAAAGCTCATGGAGATATCATATAAACCTAGGCATAAAACAAATTAGTGGTATACAACAGTCAATTAGAAAAAAATATTGTTACAGCTGCACCAAGTAATACAAAGCTGCAGGTCTGTCAAGTAGAGTTCAGACAAAGTAAGCACGAGAAACCTTTGTTAGGAGACCCTGCAAGCTCACAATAAGGATTACAAAAAGTTCTAAGTCTTTAGATGATGACTCAGCAGCATACTTGTGAGTTTCAGTGGAAGTACTGCACAGTAAGAAAAAAATCTTGATCACATTGAACAGATCAGCAAAACAATGTTGTATTGTCAATAAATAAGGCCAGGCTTTGAGCTATAGTTTGATACTAGCATTCCCAAGTTTAGGATAACATTTATATATCACGGAATCACAGAATTATATACATATATATTTATATGTATATATTTATACATGTGTATATATATATAGTATTTATATATGTGTACATATATATAAATATAAAAAATACCTTTTTTATATGTGGCATACTTTTATTCATTAAGGTAATACTCCAGTTACTTGGCTTATGACTTCATTGTGCCTCAGGGTGTGTCTATGGCACTTTGGTCAGTCAGTGGTTGCTTCTTGGCCTTCAGGATAAGATCAATTGTAGTGTAGCATCTGTGATTACTGCAGATGGAAAAAATACGGCCATATTCAATGTCATATCATTTGGTCTGAGTTTCTGGCAAGTTCATTTCTGTTTGCAGCTTGCTTTTCACCACAGAGACCATTTTACATAGACTAACCGGGATCTTGGGTAGAGCTCTATCTCAAAGAAACTACAGATCTGCTTTGTAGTATAGTTTATGTACTAACAGCAATAGATACAATACTTTGTGTGGGCCAGCTACAGAATTACCTCCTCTCTTGGCCTACCAAGGCTGCCTTTCACAATCTCCTGATTTCTCAAGCAATCTGTAACCATAACATGTCTTTCAGTATAATTTGCTCTGTATCTCAGTAAACTTTCTTCTGCGATGTTCAAGTAGATGTGACTATCACTTCCAAGTAAAATGTTTGGCTTGAAGTTACATGAGGTGTTTCTAAGCAGAGTACCCTCCATCTCTGATTTGAATGCCTAAAATCAAGTGCCTTTAAAAAAAAAAAAAAAAAAAAAAAAAAGTGAGTGGATCTCTTAATTGTGCTTCTAGTTGAAAATGATTAAAATTCTCAAATATTGTTTGCTCTACCAGCCAATTTCCAGATGGATAACTTGTAAATATTGAGGCAGACTGAGATATTAATTTATTTTTACTTGGCTATTGATTTAATAATATTTTTATTTCATTCATATGCAACATTAATGTAAAAATATATATGGAAATACAGGCTTCTTCAAGTATGGCTTTTTGAAATTTTTATGAAGCCTGCAAGCCTTTAATAGGAAATACAGCATGAGTAACTACGTAAACCACTTGACATCTGTCTGTATTTATAAAAACACTTTTCATTTGCTGCAGTTTATTTACTCTTGGCACACACAAATGAAGTGTGACAGACACCCTGTGGCTTCTATTGATGAGAGGATTAATAAACCTTGTACTTTCATTATGACATCCTAAGCCATCAAGCATGAATACTTCAGCAGTCATTATTGAACATTGACACATGCTGCATCGGTAATCAGAAAAGACAGAAGACAAGAAGTTGGCAGAAATATGATTTTCAGCACACTCTCAAGAATAATCTCTAATATGATGTGTCCTTAATAATACATAGCTGCAGGCTTTCTATTTGGTTTCAGACTCATTTTCAGCTATAACAGTTGTTCTTTAAAGGCATGTTCAAAATCTTTACATACTTGTTGTACTGAGATGTAATACCTAACACAAACATGTTGTTACTTGAAAAGCATAAACCATCATGGTTTTGGATGCTAATAAGGCTTTTATGTTTTTATTTCAATATGTTCATCAAATACCCTTTGCAGACCTGTTTTTTCTTTAATCTTCTCATGCATTAACAAGGAACAATATGGTAACTTCAGGCAAAGTCCTGAGCAGCTTCTGGAAAGTAGCAACAATCACCATAGAAAAGAGAGTTCTTTGATTTCACCCATGTAGGAGGGTGATTTAATGCTGATATATCTCAGATGTAGACTCATGTATCACTCAAATGACCTACATAAGTCATTTGGAGGTAAGGATATGTCTGGGTGTCTAATCTGTCTGGATGTTTTTGCATCTGGCCTAGGTACTCTTTCTTATTTCTGCTGTGTGCTACACAGAATCTCAGTCTTAACACCATTAAATTTTTGCTCCTTTATTCTTTACCATCTGCTAATAATTTTAGATAAATGCTTTGTGTCCTGTCCTGTGTCCTGTCCCGTCCCCCATGTGTAAATCCTTATATTAATGAAGTAGTAAATTTCTTTCTATTCTTTCAGTAAGTATTATTCCAAGGCTTCAAGGTGATTGTGCAGGGTATTTTTTTTATTTTTCAAATAAGTGTTAAGGAAAATGTGGAAAACCTGAAAAGCTAAACTTCTAATTCATTTTCTCCTCTACAGAAATAGATATGGCTGTTCTGAGGTACTGATTATGCATTTTGAAGTTTCTTATCATATTCTTTAGTCTGAATTGGTCACTTCCTGATCAGCTTCTGGAAGAAAAACTGGTTGTCAACAGAACTTGCATTTCTCCTTATATTCTGTGATGTGTCCTCTTGCTGTAAAGTGGGGTAATTATCTGCTGATTATCTTCAGTGTTGATACTTGTGTTGTTGGTTGTTCTTTTTTGTTTGTTTGTTTGTTTGTTTGTTTGTTTTTTCTCTCCACCCTCTCCTTTGGTAGAGATTTTCTTCATGTAGTATGAACTTCTACATCTGAAAATATTTCATTTTTTTACTTTCTGTTCTCGTGGCAAGGTTTTCCATAGAAACAGGTAATGTTTTAATAGGAACACTCCTTGGGTGATGAAACTGCTAATTTTCTGAATTTGAGATTTATTGTGCTGTATTTTCCAGGAAGATATAAGACTTGCAATTCAGTAATCAAAAGGGAATCAATGTGATCTTATGTAACGCACAAGAACATAATGGAAGCCACACTTTAATTTCTGAATATTTTTCTTGCTGTATTTTTGGAAGTCAATGTTCACTATTGTTATTCACTTGTGGGGTTTTTTGTTTGTGTTTTAAATGTGGCTTTCTAATTTTTGGTTTCACTGTAGAGGTTTCAAAGTGGCCTGCTAGATACCTGTTGAATTAACATTTAACATCTAACAAAAATGTCTCTTATATTATCTATTAACTAGAGGAGGTTAACAGCCTTTTATGATTGTGGTATTTAGTATGCCTCTGCGGGGGGGGGGGGGGGGCGGTTAACGTTTTTTCATTCTGTTGTTGTTGTTGCACATAGACAGTGCAATAAAAAAAGCTTACAGAGCTTCTTTTGAATCATTTAGCAATCCTGTATATCAGACTACAGAAGTATAGGTAGTGGGGAAATGCTTGAAAAAAAAATTGAATAGGGAGCTGGACTTTTTTCCTACACTGATGCTGTCTAGAAGCACAGTCATTAGAGCAGTATATAGGTATAATTTAACTGTCCGTTACTCTGCTATCATTGCATTCAAAGTCATCTCACTTTGGTAGACAGTTTAGAGGAAGTGTTGGAAAAAGATCACCTACAAATGCCAGTTTAACTTGGATGAGAGTAGGAAGGAGGAACAGGAATTGGAGGAAGTTTACAGCCCTTTTTTGTCCTGTAAAGCTTAAAACAGATTAGAAAAACATAGACATAGGTATATACTTTCATCAGTGGCAATTCACTAGGACTTTGAACATTAACAGATTGCATTTGTGCAGTTATGTGCTATTCTCGCTTTGTTTTTGTACAGGCTAATTCTCTTTAGACCTTCAACATGATATGCACTAGAATTATGTTCTATGATTCAATTTGATATGTGCTGTTTAAAAAACAAAAAACCAAACACTTCCCCCTCTTCCCCCCCCTGACAAAAGGGGGGGGGAGGGGGGGGGGAGGAAAAAACAAAACAAAAGAAAAAAAAAAAAAAAACAGCAGATGCAGGCCTGTAAACAAGAGAGACTTTTCCACTGTGGGTTCCTCTCAGTTTTCCCAGGTCACTAATGCCAATGAACTGGCATATGACAGTGTTGCACTCCATACAAACTTCCACCACATGGGTCACGTGCATTTGACTTTATCTGGATCTTTGGGTAGCCATTTGTTTTTTGTTGTCTAGGTCACCAAAAATCACCCTCCAGCATGGCTGATTCCCTCTGGTACTGGATACCAGACTCCATAGTGGTCCACTTGCCTTGTTGACATACAGGAACTTCCTTGGAGGGATACCTTTCCTTCATGCCTGACAGGAGACATCTCCAGAGAGTGAAGATTTGTGCTCCTTTCCAATTGCTTTGTCAATGCCCCCCTCCCTAGTGAGGGATCCCAGCTGCCTGTCTTCCCTGCCCTCTAATTCCAGGCCCCGCTATCCCAGCAGTGGGGCAGACAGGTGTCAGTGTGCTCATGGGGACAGTGACTGAAATCTTTTCATGTATCTCATAGCTCATGCTGGTAGGGGCCTCAAATAGTTATTGACGCTTTTATGGTATCTTCCTCTTTGTCTTCCTGTTCTCTGATGGCCCAGCTGCTTTGGAGTAGCCTCACTCATCTTCTTCCTTCCCTGTAGGAGTTCCTCTGCTTTCTAAATGACCTGACTTTCTCAACCATTGTTTCTTCTTGCATACAGGGGTAACTGATACTGGCGTAGTTTGGTTCTTTGGACCAGCTTTGGGGCCTGCGGCAGGGCCTGGTGTGGCCTGCAGGGGCTGGAGTGGCCTGCAGGACCCATCACAGTGATTGTGTCTCTTTGGAATTGCCAGGGTGATGACACCTGTTTTTTTTTCCTTTTTTTTTTTTTTTTTGGTGTGTGTGTGTGTGTGTGTTTTTTTTTTTTTTCAAGCATTCTGCCAGTGTTTTAGGATTCTGCACTTGTTCAGGAGTCAAGTTCCAATGCAGTGGAGGTGCAGGTGGCTCTAGTTGCCTGCCCCTACCCTCCCTGCCACTCACAGCTATCCTGCCTCGGGACAGATCTCTGCATGGCATTTTAAAGCAGTTGCCTGACTTGAAGTAAAACCTTAAGTGCATTCAGGGGATATAAGTACATAATGGTTTGAAAATCCCAAGGATATTCAGAGATTTGAAAAGCTATGGTGACTAGTCCGGAAGGGAATGGGGGGGAAGCGCCGCCAGCCCTCGCGAGAGCGGCTGACGAGGCTTGGGCGGAGCCGGGAGCAGCGACCGCTCCCTCCGTCATGTACAAAGGCGGCCCCCAGGGAGCGCGAGCGGCCCGGGGCGCGGTGCCTCCGCCGGGGCATGGCGCGGCAGTTGGCGTGGCAGGGCGCCTAGAAGCGCGGGAGGCGGCAATTTTGTTCTTGTAGTGACGAGGAGCAGGCAGATACTGAGGCAAAAAGGGCATCCACCCACCGCACTAGCCGGGCTGAGACCGCCTTGGCAGATGCCTACATGCAGATAAGAGCTTCTGAGGACCAAAAGTTTCCCAGACCCCCAGTTGCCAGCAACTCCAGAATCTGGAAGTCCCCCTAGGGACCAAAGCTAGAACTGGGTGTCATGGGTGCAGGTGTGACCAGCTGGATGAGCTTTTTGAGCAAGTTGCTGTCTTGCAAGAGGCGCTCAGCAGGCTGTGAAGAACCCAGGAATCCGAGCAAGAGATTGATAAGTGGTAGCAAACGCTGGCACAGCCTGAGCAACAGCCCTGTCATACGTCCTCACAAGGGATGGGTGAGGGAGCCTCCAACCCTGAATGGGCACAAGACATAGACTCACAAGCCAAGGGAAGCTGGACCCTCATCTCTGCTCGGAGAACACTCATTCCTACTCTTTTATGTAGGGACAAATGAGGTCGTAACAAGGAAACTACAAAATATCAAAAGGACTTTATGTCCCTTGGAAAAAAGTTGAAGGGATTGGGAGCACGAGAGAAATAATAATATTGACAATAGTATTACTGATGTGTACTAATGGTAATTACTATTACTAATAGTAATGTGTACAAGTCAAGCGAGGCACAGTGCAGGTGCTCATCACGTGCTGACCAATGCCTAGCCCCTCCCAGCAGTGGTCCTCCTCCACTCCCGCCAGCAACCCCGTATTGTTCAGCATGACATAACATGGTACAGGACATCCCTTTGGCCAGTTGAGGTCAGCTGTCCTGGTTCTCTCCCCTCCCAGCTCCTTATGCACCCCCCAGCCTTCCAGCTGGCAGGGCAGTGTGAGAAGCTGACAAGTCCTTGACTTAGTGCAAGCACTGCTCTGCAACAATTAAAACAGAGTGCTATCAATGGTATTTTCATCCTAAATCCGAAACACAGCTACTAGGAGGAAAATTAACTCAATCCTAGCCAAAACCAGGAAAGTCTTTGGATGAGGGAGGCAGAAAGTGCTGTCTATAATAGAAAACGACCACTGTGGTACTGTGAAAACAAAGAAGGTGGTGTTGCAAGCAGGAAAAAAAAATGCAGAAAACAATTGCATGGGTGTGAAGATATGGGAAATAAGTATCTCTGACGTTAAGCTTTTTCTTTGCCTCCATCTTCTCCCGGGTAATAGCTGCTGAGTATTCTGACAATACTCCTGCTGTGCTCAGTTTAAAACGTTGAAACTGCTTTGCAAGGATGTGCATATGTTTACTGTAAGATAACACATTCTTAAACACTTTTTTTCATAAAAGCTCTGACCCTTGTTAAAATGTTTTACTCCTATTCCCTACATGTGGCTTATTTAGGAAGCTCGTTTTGAATAAAGTTATAACCTGTTGTATGTGACAAGATAGTAAACTCTGGTGACTGACCTCAGCCCCTTTGTGTGTTGTCATTTATCCCTAAGGCAATTAACCATAATTTGGTTTGTCCTGACAGATACAAGAGCTCTGTTTTGGAAGAATGTTATTTTAGAGCATAGTAGATAGACTAACCCAGGTAAGTTTATTGATGAGCCAGAGATTCTTTTGCATCATATGGAGAGGAAAAAGAGAGAACTTTGGAGGAGGAAAAGGAGGAGTAAAAGTGCTGTCTTACTGTGTTGTCACTGATGGCAATTGAAGGGATCAAAGAAGTGCGAGGTCTTGGCCAGCTCTTGACATTGTTTATATTTTTTCTCTTCTGTGATATTCTTATCAAGTGATTTGGGTGGACATAATGATGCCCTGAACTGGTGTCTGGTGTTTTCTCAAGGTGCTTTTTTCATAAACACAGGCCTCATAAAATTGCTGAAAATTTTCCTTTTGTTCCAAAACGTATTTAGAAATAGAAAGAATCAGCAATAAATCATAAGTAATAACTGTCATTTTTCTTTATAGTGTAGGTAACTAAATCATTGGTTTATGCTTTATTTTTTTATGCTTTAGTGAAAAAGTTTGGAAGGCAGCAATTTCCACAGTTAGCCTTGCAGTATTTACCTTTAGCTTACTTCATGAAATCAAATATTGTGGAGATAAACCTTAGTTGCCAGTTGTTCACTCAACATGTGCATTCCACATTGGAGTCACTAATATCACTTATAAATATTTCATGAGGGGGGGGAAAAAAAAAAAAAAAAAAAAAAAAACACTATAACCTGACATTTATATTTCTCATTTCCATTTTTCTCATACCTCACTCATTCTGATACTCTGAGCTTTTATATCCTTTAGTCTTCATTTCTTTATCAAGCTTCAGATTTTTGAACCGCTAACCTGACATCAGAATTGTTATATCCATCATCCCCTAAAATAGTTCTGCCTTGAATATAGGCTAAGTATGTGATAATAACTGTTACTAGTTATCAAGATCTGATAAAGACCTTCATCTTCATGCATTGAAGTTTTTGACAAATGCTGATTAAATGATCCTGAGAATAACCTTTAGACTCAGAAGACAGAACTTGATTTCATGCTACTGCAATACTATCCTACCAGGATGGCTTTATGTATTATCTACCCCCCACCTTGTCTTTATTTAGATCTGATCATTATAGTTCTTAGTTTTCTATTTTAGTAGTGCTAAAAGTTTCAGTTGAACATTCAAGGATGTAGCAAGAGCTGAGGTAATAAACATCTGCAGAACAAAATCTTCATTAAGTAATCTCCAATTTGAGAAGTACCTTCTCTTAGTAGCAGGTAAAATGTTAAGTTTGAATGGTACCATTTCATTCCACCGGAAGTCTGAATGGTCCCTTTTCTCTGCTGCTTTACATTGATACCCCTGAATTAGTAATACAGCATTGTAGCAGCTCTTTCCAAGGCCTAATGAAGCTCAGGTGTGTTCATAACAGTCCAGTTAGAGTACCAAGGCTGCATGTACAGTACTTATGCCGTACAAATTGTTAAAGATTATGCTTCAGTTCACTGACGACTTCTGTTGTAGGGGGACTGCATTGCAGTACAGCCTTCTTGCTGGCAATGGATGAAATTCACTATTCACATGCTGTATGGACATATTTTGGAAAGCCATGACGGTTTTGGGAAAAAAAAATACCATTATGGGGCGATATGAAATGGAGGTTGTGTAGGTAGTAAGTCTGTTACTGAATGTCTACTCAGAACTGTAGAGTTGATATCACTGGAGAATATGGCCTCTGGTATACAAAGGCCATGAGCTGCCATAAACATTACATATGCCAGTTCAACAGCCTATGCTCTCTGCCACCAGGCAAGGTGGTAAAAGGTAGCCCAAATTTGGTTTCCTACTGTCAATTGCAACTGTGGTTCTGGAGTAACTTTGAGGTGTGCCTTACTGTTATGTCCAAGTCTGAAATTTAAGAAATTCCAACGTCCAGCTGCCTAGAGTGCCTCTTCATTCTGGTTACTATTACAATAACAGAGCAGGCTGAAAGTGTAGGTGTCTGTTCCGGAACTTCACGATTTCTTCAAACTTGGGTAGTAAAGAGCTAGCATCAGTAAGACCTTACATGACTACAGATACAGAATGTGAGTCATAGCCTCCACAATATAACACGTCCTCTGCATAAATTCTGTTGCTATATGAAGCAATGTTACAAAAGAATTGAATTTGATAGATGTCTAAACACCAATGCAAAAAGAGGGAAGAAAATATAAATACTAGAGAAGAGTAGGAAGAGGTAAAATCATTGAAATTGAGGACAAAAGGGTGCATTAGATGACTGAAAACAGTAAAACTTGGAATTATGGTGCAGATTAAATGACAGAGCAAGGCGGATTAGTAAACAATTACATATGATTACTATTGAGGTGGGCAGTCGGACTTTCTCAGCACACATAAATAATGTAGGAACATCAGTTTTAGTATGTTCTATTTACAAAGCACTAAGTACTTATCTTACAGACAAATGTTTTAAAATGGCAGTAATGGCAGTAGTGTAATCAAACACCATCATGATGTGCTCTGATAAAAATCATTGAGATATTATTCCCATGGATGAATCATGGTAATAAAATAATTTGCCTGAACTAGGGATTGGTGGTTGAAAGAACAAAAACTGTTATATAGCTTCAAGATTATATAGATTATTCCAGATTTCTAGAGAAAAAGAGCAAATTCCTTTTTCCTCCTCTCTGAAAATACTAGTTAACACCTATCTTTCTCATATGAATAAATAACAGAATGAGGGAAAATGTATTCCAATTTTGTAATGCTTTATTTAATTTTATAATTTGAAATCCTTATTCTCTGTGATTATTCTTTCTGAAATGTATAATTTGTGGAATGGGTGCAAATACTGGTTGTTGCCATTGTTTTACTTCCTTCAAGACACTGCTGTGTTGAGTATTCAAAATTTGGTGTATATTGCTTTGCCATTCAGGTTAATGACTGATTTGAGTTTTTCTCAGGCTTCCCCTTACCTGGATTTAATCTTGAATGGTTAATACACAAAGGTAGTCTTTCTCTTACTTTTGTAGTCTTCGCTTGATTTGAAACTTTTCCATAGGCTTACTTATGTTCTTCCCTATGTATGTGTATATATATATACATACATAGCGTATATGTGCACTTATCCATATTTTGTTTGTGAGCTTATTTTACAAGAGTTTGGTCGCATTTCCTGTCGTCGGCTTAATTTTATGTATAGTGAATTCATACTATTTTTACCTCTTAATTGTAGGGTTTGTTCCCGTGTATTTGCTCAAGTTGCATTTTTAAAGCTCTCTTGCAAACTTTGTAAGCAGTATCAAGTGCTATTAAAACTTTACTATAAAACAGCAGTACGTTATTAAGTAGATTTCAGAATACTGATGTAGTGGGCAAATCACTTTTTAGAAATTTTTTTCAGCTATGCAAAGGTTGAAAATTTTCAGGTAGGGATTGAAATCTGCTATAAGACAAAACTGAGTAGATGAACCTAAAACTAATAAGTTTGGATTTTTGTTGTTGTTGTTGATCGCTTCCAAAATGTTTCAGAAAACCAGATATACTTTTCGGGATGTTTTTAATATCATACAGATTTAAGTAGTATTGTAGTAGAAAATCTTAATATACTCAGAGGCAAGAAGGAGAGGATGTACTCTGTGTGCATGTTTGTTAAGTTAAGCGTTGAGGTAGAAACCTCAATGTTATTCAAAAACAAAAAACAGCAATGTAGTCTCTGATCTCTATCATTATTTTAGATTTAAAACAACAACAACAAAAAAGAACAACATAAAAAGCAACTGAGTTATGTTTACTTCTTTGTCACTTAAATCAAATTTTTCCATTGGGGAAAGGATGGAATTTCATGTGAACATAGTGTGGTGCTTCTTTACCTGCTTTTTGTGATTTGGGCTTCCTATTGAATGGTATGTCCCTGGGTGCA
The DNA here is from genome assembly GCF_011077185.1 of Oxyura jamaicensis. Classification (NCBI taxonomy): domain Eukaryota; kingdom Metazoa; phylum Chordata; class Aves; order Anseriformes; family Anatidae; genus Oxyura; species Oxyura jamaicensis. The sequence goes on along the minus strand of NC_048900.1, from coordinate 7,527,250 downwards.
CTGTATTCCTACTGGTATACAGCCACTGGTACCTGATCAGTGGGAGTGCATCACACCATCAAATGAAACAGGACTTTAACCAAGTCTGTTCTCTAACAAAGCATGGGAATAACAGACATTCAGCTCTGTGAGAAATTAGGTTTTATCTACAGCTGCTTTGGTATGTAAGCCTTCATTCCCTGAAATGTCATCTCCGTATACAAAACCACCACCTGCTGAATATTCTCAGTCATTTCATACAACAGCCATTATTATTGTTTCCTCTCTTGTGTTCACAAGCAAAATCTGGTAGAATACTCCACGCAAGATTTTTTTTTTATTAGTCTTGCAAAAATCATTCTTCATAAATACAGCTTGCATTAGACCATAAATGCAAGCCTTTACATTTCAAAGGGTAAATAAACCTTTTAGTTATGTACACGTAGCATAATTTTAACATTCCATATCAATTATTTAAATGAATCCCTAAATATTGCATTTTATTTTATAAATAGAAAACCAGCATCTTAAGTAGTGAAACAGACAGCGATGATTTGCCCATCGTCTGCCAGAGGTGACCTCAAAAGTTGAGGTAGTATCTCTTCTAGAATGCAATCCTCCTGCTCAAAAAAAAAATAAATAAATAAATAAATAAAAATTCTAAGGTTTATCATTTTTGAGAGGGCTTCTCAGGAAATGAAAACAACGTAAGTCCTGAATCCCTGATGGGAGAGCAAAACGCCCGGCAGTATTTTTTCAGCCAGCAGTGTGCTAAATACAGAATTTCATTACATCTTTGGCAGTCACAGTCACTTCATTTGAAATACCAACCTCCCCAAAGGCTTCTAGGAATGACATTTCTTTGGGCTTGCATACTTTTTTTTATTGCTCTTCACTTAGTGTGGAGAAGGTACTGTATTCATGATTTTCTTTTAACCTTGTTAATGTTTGTGTTGAATGTTAGCGTATGTTTTACTTGAACTGTGTTTAAAAATTCATATATAAATAACAGCACTTGCCTTTTGAAAGCTGTAATTTTAGCATTTTTAGGATTGGTGGAGTTGCATTTATATTGCACCAACAAAGTGCATAAATGAGAAATGTGAATGAATAAATAGATGTGAAATGGCCAGTGACAAGAGACAGTAATACAGGGGATGTTACATTGATGCAGGAAAAAACTGATGAGGTCCGTTCATTTATATACTGAAAATGCATACAGAGAAAGATGGTTGTAATTTTACATGACTTCTTTCAAACTCAAATACAAAACTATAAATTGAGGTATTTCGTGTTTTGGAATTGTAAAAACTTGTGAAAACATGATAAAACAGCAGAACAGGATGCAGACTAAGGTAATTCATGCAAGCAGTTGTATTTTTCCAGTTAACAGATTCTTTTCCCAAAGCTTATCTGCCTTTTATATGCAGTCTACATAATGCAGAAATTCATTTTTTTGTCTCGTAATTTATTCTAACCTTCCCATCGCCTAGTCTGTCCTTGCAACACTTCTGAGAAATTACTGAACCCTATGAAGTGCAGACTTGACTCCCAGATCAGGTTATTTTTATGTCAACTTTCTTTATTAGACAATCCCATTAGAACCTTGCCAATGACAAAGGAGGAAAGGGTAATGCCATTAGCACCTGTATAATGCGACATTCACCGAAAGTTAGTGGCACTGGTAAGCTGATCTTGCTGCCAAAACTCTTTAAAACAGTGTACAAGCTAATTTCATTGACTTAGGGAAGTTTTTTAAAACTATTTGTTTTAAGGAACTCATTTTATTTTGTGCACAGAGGAACAAAGTCTGCCTTGCATTCCTCGAACCTACATCTGACTGCATTGCTGAGATACAGCCATGAACCATCTTTTTATATGTTTTTGTGTGCCTTAAGGATCTCATGAACATAATAGAGCAGTCTCAGATATTAATAAGCTGTAGTAAACTAAAGTAATATCCTCCTATTAATTAGTTTGACACATGTTCACAGCTGGTATTAATCGCACAGATTCATAAATTCAATTTTTACCTACCAAAGCTCTGCTTTGTAGTATTTTTAGATATTGCTGTTGTTTTCCCAACATCTGACATATGCAAAGATTCTGCTTTATGAAAATGAGCACCACCCCCCAAACCGCAGCTGACCATGTGTTTACATATATTAATACATATATCTTCTGAACCCTCTCTGTAAGTAGGTTTTTTTTTTCTTTTCCAAAAGCTTTGTGGAAATGTAATGCCATAATATTTTGCCTATAACTCAGGTGTATCCATCAATGACATGGAAAACTATTATCTTCTGAGACATTCAGAAATGTGTAAATGAAGTAGTTGTAAGAAATAATGCAAAGTAACCATGCCCACCACTTCAGTATAAGGTAGTACCTAGCAAGCACTTGATACAGATAGTAAATGTATATTGAATTCAGTTATATTCTTAACAATGTTTCAAACTATAATCTCATGACTATGCACTTTGATTAGTCACCAATTGTGACTAACAATGGTGCCTCTTTTTTTTTTTTTTTTTTTGAATTGTCTGTGATTTTACTTCATTATTTTGTGTCAAATTAACTGTTAAAATGAAAGATTCTTCCTATTAAGAAAAAGAACAGCAAAGCCAAGACTAATATGAATCACTACTTTGGCAGGACTTTTTCGCTAGGATACTGTAAATGGATTCTGTAACAGCTGAAACATGGAAAAAAATGTTTCCATCCCTCCTCCTAGAACACTGATGTACCTGAGCCTTCTTTCAAAGCAGTACATTAATTTTAGTTAAACTTACAATAGAGCAATATTGTAAATTTTATCTGTCAGCTGTTCAATGGCTGTGTGCATCTGCTGGAATGACAAAAAATAAAATCAAACCACATGTTGTGCCCTCAAATTAATAATATAATAATAAAAATCCTTTCAGAAACAGAAGAGCCATTAGCACTGCTGGATGAGAATATCATAGCCTAAATGTCTCTAGTTTTAAGACAGTGTAGTGAAAGACAAAGACTGTAGGATGCTTTTTGGGCTTCTTTGTGGTGTGGTGATTGTGGCTGGTTGTCAAAATGGATTTTAAGGCTATCAATTAGCTCCCAATGTACAAATAGAAGTTCTTTTTCTGTCTTAACAAAAGTTCTTTTATTGGAATTAAAGAAGACACATTAATTGTAAATATCTATGGTACAAAGCAAAAAGCATGAAAACATAAATTACCGAGCTACCTAGCTAGTAAGGAGAATATCATAGGCATTGGATCTCACTATAAAGTATTCAGTTTGAGCAGCAGTCACTTCTGAATAAATTCAATTTCTGAAGTGCTTCTCTTTGTTTTATCTGTTGCTATTGATTAGGTTTTATACCTGCTTTATACCATTAAAATTATATCATTTGAGAAGGCGTTATTTATGCCTGTTACATCAGATGCACAGAGCTGACATTTTGTTCCTGTTTCAGTAAAGTGTCTGTGCGCTGGAGGTGTAAACATTCAGGGCGAGTATCCCAATGTTAGAGAAGGCTCAGAGCCTTTTGGAGGGGTCACAAAAGGTAGCTTTTTTCTGGTATATATTTAAAGAGAGGCAATACCACTCTGTTGTTGTTGTTGCTGTTGTTTGTTCTGTCTTTTGAGTGCAACATCCTCTATTTCTGGAACCCCTTTGGGAGCAATTAAAAGATCTTATAAGACAGATTCCTGAAAGGGGTCCTTTGAATGTTATTATTAGAACTTCTTTTTTATTTTTTTTTTGTGGATCAAGTGAAAAAGCTCCTCATGGAAAAGCTCCTCATGGCAAACTGAGTTTAATCTATAATTTTCTTTCTTCTTCCCAAGAGATGGAGTAGGACTTTGTAGAAAGTTGGACTTACTTTTTAATTGTTAGTGATCCCTATGAAAACACTTAAAGAGATGGCTGAAAATGATCAGAAATGAAAAAGTACATATTTATTAATTAATTTTCAATTTTGTCTTGCACATGTTCATGTCCTAAAACACAACCTGCATTCCTTTTATCACACTTCCAAATGTAAGTATAGTGTAAGAGTAGTTTTCTGAATAAAATGCTAATTTATCTTTTAGTCACTTTTATATACAGCTTTCTAATTGCTTTCTTTGCATATCTATCTAATTTACAACACAACGTATTAATAAATGTAATTCATATTATTGACACTTCTATATGGAATTTGCATGGAGGATGTAGAAACATTCCATGATTAAAACAGGAATACTAGGATTTGGGAGAAAAAAAACTATATGCATATTATCCAACTGTATGCATATTTTTATCAATCTATATAAACCCCTGAGTCTTAATTGTTCATAAAACTTTGCATGTGCTTAATGTATGAAAGATACAGCTGGATGCCCAAGAGCTTCTGAGTATATAGACCACTTGTATGTTAGTTTTATACATCCGTCTGTTCAGATACTCAGTTTACATTTGAAATAGGTAAAAAATCAGATTCTAGCTTCTGGGTATCAGATGACATTTTTATTCATGGAGTGTTTCTCAGAGAAGAGGTTCTCCTAATGTATTTCATTTGAACAGATTTGTGCCTATTGCATTGAAAGTCTTGTTAGGAAGTCATAAGAAGTCTTAACTGCAGCATGCTAGACCCATAGTTGTATGTAGGTATTTATTTTGGCACATTGCAGCTTCTGTAATTACAAAAAATTACAAAGACCTCATTGTAGTTAAGAGACCAAACTTTTATTTGGCTGTTATCTTAAATGCAGAACAGCACAAATGAAATGCTGATTTATAACAATATCCCTTGCAGAATGAGTGCAAATAAATAGGCAGACCTAAGCCTTTAGTGTTGTATGAATGCTGTAAGTTCCCATTAATTTCCATCTATTTATTTATTTATTTATTTATTAGAAAGCCTTGGTTTCCATTTGTATTTTACTTGTGCAGTTTAACCAGCAATAAGTTGCATAAGGTGTGTCTTCAGTATATCTTTGGTCTAGCTGGTAATTCTCTATGGAGTTATTTATAGAGGCATGTTAAGTACATGCACAATTATTAATTGACTGCTTTCTTTAGCTGTTTCACTCTGGGGGCAATACTAAAAACTAATCTCATTATCACATCAAAATGAACAAGTGAGATAACATTATGGCTATTGTTCTCTTCCAATTTTAAGTCAGGATTGCTGCTGAAAGTATCACAGTTAAAGATGAATGTAGGAAACATGCTGAAGTGTTACAAGAAAAGTATAAATTATCTCTGAAAAGAAGTAGGAAGTTGCAGGGTTGAACATTTTTGAGCTACAGAGATTTTTCATTTCATTTTGTTAGAGTCAGGAAAGAAAGATGGATTGATTTGATGTTACTTTAAAGCACTAGAAATTACTTCCAAATGCGTGACCAGCTGAGCAAACAACTGTTGTATTAGAAAAACCAATCCAGATTCTGATTTTCAGTTAGTTTGGTGTAAGCTTGCAGAAATTGCAGTGAATGTATTAGAATTTTTCCAGATTGAAAAATGAATATGAAAACAAGATCTGGCCTATTGTGTATTCATGCATTTACCTTTTTAGAGGTAAACGGTGTTTAAAACCTTATAGGAAAAAAAAAAAAAAGTTTCTACCAGTTTGATATACATGAAAATACTTTATAGCTAACAGTTTTATTGCAATTAATTTTGAATAAGCAGTTCATAATTTATATATGAAAAACATTTCTGGAATCCCTGGGGATGGGAGCAGGGTGTGGGAAGATGTAGGTATGAATCCAGCCAGCCTGACAATTAGCAAACAGAAGGTAGTTTAGTTCATAACTACTGATTACAAAATCTTATTCCATTTATATGTCTAATAAAGGCATTTGGAAAGCTTTTTAAAAATTCAGAGTACTGCAATTGCTACTGTCCTTATGTTGATAGCCTCTTTTTTTTTTTTTTTTCTTAAATCATATGCACTGAATTTTCCTTATAATTTTCAGGGTTTTCAAATCAAGAGTTATTATTTGTTAAATGAGAGAGATGATAGATGATTTGGGTTGTTGGTGTATTACCTCTGAGGCCTCTCAGTTTTGTTTCCTGAAGGGGTTTCAGGTATATGAGTGATAGGGTAACTTGTACCAAGATAATTAATTTTTTTCTAAGGATTGATGAAGTAATTTACATACGTCCTTCTAGTACTTAGGTCTCTGTCACACATTTACGCTGTGCAGTGCACTGTGATATTTCTGTTCAAAACCTGTGTTGAAATGTAACTTGTGGAAATTGTCCAGTTACTGCCTTTGAGTTATCTGGGACACTAGCTGTAAAAAAGAAAATTAATGAAGAAATAACATTTCCAGTTGTCATATTAATTATAGCAAGCATTAAACTATCCTTAAAAATAAGAGGCTTTCCAGGAACAGGTACTTCTAAGCTGTACTTGTCATGGTTTAAGACCAAATTGAAGAATTTTAGTATGAAGGCTAAATGGAGTTGGATGTCAGAATACTTTAATCACACATCTATACATAGTATTATGAAATAAATAACCTTTAGTTTTCTGCTCAGCAGATGCTGTAGTTTGGGAGGAAGGTCAGGTGGGTCAACACACAGCTTTCAGCTATGCCGCATACAGGATGCTGCAGGTCTGTGGGTTTCTCTCTTTCTACTCAGGTGCTCGATGTCTCTCTTGAGGTCTTTACCCAGTCTTCCCAAGTTACTCCTGACCACATCAGTTACAGGATTGGGTAGAAAATACTCAATTCTGACTAGCTTATTCTGTTGCTACTTAAGTCTGTATTCCCCTTGGGACTGGAGATTTGAGACTTAACTGATGGGGTTGGTTATAATGTTTATTGATTAGGTAACACATCTGGGGCTAATCCAGGCTAATTTCTTGCTGATTCTTAGTGTCAATTTCTTCATTTTCTGCATTGTTTATACACATGGCCACACCCATGACACTTTAAAAGAGCACAAAATTCGTATTTCCAAACAACAGTGGAACCCGTATCGCAGGGTATATATAATAATAATACTGAATTAGCTGCCTTTCTGAGAAAATGCCTTTTATTTTTATCACAAATCAACATTTATGTAAATACACAGAGGAGAATGCTCTGCCCTGATTCCTGAAAATATAGCTGAACAAATGTCAAGTAGTTCTTGCTTAGTTCTCTTTTGCTGACTTCAAATTGTTTGCAGAGAAAATCAGAAACCCTGCCAGAACAGAATGCATGTTCATAGATCAGCCAGCGGAATGTTTTGTTATTTTACATCATATAATCATTACCATAAACTGTAAAATAGTGAAACGTGTTTTCTTCTACCAATTGTCATATATTTCATTATTTCATTTTTTTGATTATTAGAAGCCTTAATTGACTTGTATCTGATTTATACAATATAGTACAATCTTACACAGTTCCCTCTGTGCTCCATTGATTTTCTTCCATGTAACTTTACACAGCCACTTCATTTTCCTGGACCAAGTATAATCTTTAGCTTTTTCTCTTAAGATCATTTCTTCTTTCTTCTGATTACTCTTGTAGCTCTCCTCAGCTCATTTGTCTTTATTACCTTTTAGCAAAACATTCACAGTTAGCATTGCTCATAAACTTTTAAATATCCTCAATTATATTTAATTTTTGTGTTCTGTCTTTAAAATTTATGAAGCAGTATGCTTAAAAGAGGGATTTTTAATAACAAACTAATGCTAGTAAAAATGTAATTATACTATTATGGGCCAGGGAAAACTCTTACTCTTGAGGAAGAATGTCCTACTTCCAGGTGTTCTCAATATATTCACTGATACAGAAATGCCTAGTTCGTAAAGCAAGAAAATAGAATTAGTGTGGTCATCCTACTCTGAATAATGCACATTGTAGAAGCTTGTGAGATGATTTAAGTATCAAGTCCATCTGTTATATCTGCATATAGCATATATATAGAGAGAGAGCATATATATTGCATATAGCATATAATTTCCTAAGACACCTTCATAATCTTATTATTTTAAGGATCAAAATGATTCAGAGTATCTGCTGCCTTAATTCTGATAATTATATTTCAGTGCTTATTAAGTATATATTCCATATGTAAAGTAATGCATCTGCACAACAAAATAGAAAATATCCTGTAGTTTAACAGCATGTTTCACTCAAGAATACACAGCCTTTTATGGTTGTGAACGATGTGCTCTGGTCTGCAGATTCCCTGCACTAGCTGGCCATGAGTATGCGGCCCCTTAGTAGGCTTTTCACAGTATTTTTATGTAAGGCCCTTTCTTCATGGATGCAATAAGCATGAATTATTGAATAGGAAATACAGAAAGGCAGAATCAATTCTACAATAACTTAGTTGGGGAGACCTAATCTTGGTTTGGCAGTGTGTTGCTGAAGCAGCAATTGTGATATAGCTGTATTACTGCTCCACAGCATGTGAGAAGAAACACATTCCTGTAATGCTGAAAGAAGCTGGGATGGTTTGATTATTTGGATACGTGAAGTCATGAGGCTATGAAAATTTCTGACTAGTAACAAGAAATACAGTTTGTATGTGGTAATACTGAACAATGTCAGAATTTGTCTTGATTGTAACTGGAGCAGTACTCATCAGAGTTTATACCGATCTGGAGTATTTAGTCATTCTTTGCTCTGAATCAATGGGAGGTTTTGTCTGACTAGGAAAAAAAAGTCATAATGCTGTTTTTCAGTATGCTCTATTTGATGTGCACATAAACTCTTTTTTTCCTTTGGGATTTAACTTTGGAAGGATAATGTCAGGAGTTCATTTTGTACTTGGGTCACTATCAATTCACTTCTAAGGAAGGGCTGCTGCCGATGGGATTGCACGCTCATATTACTGCTCTTGAGAGAATGCTGGAGCGAATGCTGGAGCTGTGTGCCCAGCACAACATCAGTGGTGTGCAACATACTGAGAAATCTTAAGTTAGCATCTTGGTACAGTGGATCAGTCTTATGAATCAAAATTAGCCCTCACATTGAATTCAGCTGAATATTTCTGTCGGGTTTTGGCCTCTGCTGAAATGAGGGCTTGACTTTTGCTTTTTTTATTATTATTATTATTTTGTTGGGTATTTGTTGTTGTTATTTGTTTGTTTTTTAAGAGGTGTAAAACAATGTTTTTTTTTCTGATTTTTTCCCTTATGCCCTGTTAAATCAGTATCACATAACTTATTTACAGAGATGATGGAGGAAAATCGTGTAATATAGTTAAAACATTTAAAGGAAACCTAAACAGTTATGGTTTGTTCAAATTTACATTTAACTCTGCTTAGATGTTCACTGGTTGAATTTAGACTTCTGTATAAATGAGATTATTCTAGCCCCTCAATACTTAATACTATTTATAATTTTATTCTTAAGCATAACTAGGCACAGATAGGATGTGCGTTATTATTACTTACATACTCAGAGAAACTTCTTTTTAGAAGCCCTTCTCCAATCAGAGTTATTCCTGCTTTCCATCTCTATTTACTGTCTCAGATAGGAAGAAATATGGTTATAAGGTTAGCTCGATGTTATTACACAAACTTCATATTCAGGTTTCTTTAAGCTTAGAGTATTCTATTACCGAATACTATTTACGGAAAAAAAAATAAAAATAAAAAATGCAGCTTCACTGCAGTACTTTCAAATGAAAACAGGTGGAAATGCATGGCTCTGTAACACTTCTCCCTCTGCTTTATTTGCTATTAAGACACTACTAAATCCAGTAGTGAATGTCCTGATTGCAGCGAGGAATGGCAGTATGTTTTAAAGATAAATTATTTACTGTGTTTCAAATTTGCAGTTGAAATTAAAGACATTTTTTTTCTTATTTAACATGAAGTTGAATGGGGGAAAGAATAAATATTTTTCATGTTTTTCCATATTTTAAGATGAAAAGTTTAATAAAACAGTTGTTTTTCATGTCTACTCTACAGCACTACTGTTTGTGGAGCTCCAAATTTAGCTCTTTATTAATAAAATATTGAAATAAATGAAATTAAATAATCAAAAACTTCTGTTCTAAAATATCGCTACTATGAATCATGAAATTTCAATGAGCATTAAACATCAAGTTCAAATATAAATGCAATATCATTTCTAAATTTTCTTAAACTGGCTAAATATATGGCATTTAGTAAAGTTTACAAATATGAGAATTTCATTAATCATTACATTGCTATAAATAATTTTAAATCAGAAAATTGTAATTTTTTCACTGGAAACTAGTGAATATCCAAGTAATAGGATTTAAATACCAGAAAGCAATTGCCTCTCACTTAAGTAATAATCTTCTATTTCCAGTAATAGGAAATGTTGAGGCTTTCCTCAATAACAATTAAAACAAAAGGTATTTTTTAGCATGTTGTCTGTATTGTCAAATTTGTAATAAGACAAGATAATTAAATCCAGCAGGATTTGTGTTCTAATTAGAGTAGGGCAAGAAAGTGTTCTGCTGTCCCATGACAGTTCCATGAGATGCCTCTTATTCTTACCTAGTTTTTCATAACAAACAAACAAAAAATCCACTGAGGGAAGCTTAATGATCCTGTAGTTTGAGAGCTTCAGATGAAACGGGAGAGTGCAGATTCCGTCCTAGTGAGGGGTTTATGGAATGAGCTTATCTAAACCACAATGCTTCTATTTTTATAGTGAATGCATGAAAATTAGGAGACTTTGTAAGACAGGCAGTTTGAGAATGGAGGGATGAACCTGGACATCAGCAGCAAATAGCCTCTACTGTGTTGTATTTTGGTGCCAAAAATAAAAATAAAAATAAAAAATAAAAATAAAAAATTGATAGGCTTTCTAGTCTTACAGTTAGGAAACAAAAATGTGCAAATGATGTAAAAGGTACAACAGAATATTAATAGATAGCACAGGTTGAATCTATGAATCTGTGATACTGGTTACTTGCTAGTTGCATGTTTTGCCCAATTTTTATAGGTGTGGACTTAATGTATAATACGTTCCTATATCTATGTGATGTGACGCTGCAATTGGATTTCAGTTAAGAAGCATCAAGAGGGTGAAACTGGACTCTTGTTGCCATGCTAAAAATTACCCAGATGTTGGTTGAGGGTTATAGATGAGTGCAGTTCTGCTCTTCTTTTTCCCCAAACTCAGTATGCATGGAGCAATTCAGGAGTAGCACCTGGACTTAGTGCATCTCTATTTGATAGCCAGGTTAAGTAAATCAGTCTGAAGCATGCTCTCATATGCTGGGAGAATAAAACAGTAGTATGGACTTTCCTATCTGAAAGAGAAGAAGCTGTAGGCACTGCATAAGAAATCGGGTCTTAGGAGAGCTTTTTTGGAGGAACAGCGTATCACATGTTCTGGAATACCAAGGGAAAGGAATAAGAGTAATACCTCTGTTTTTGTAGGAAATAAAACTGTGATTGTTAGTACATGAGTGAAGATATTTGTGATTATCTGGAAGAAATGTTTATTTTGGCTGAGTTTCTTCTTTGCTCAGATGAGATGGCAATAATACTTTTATCCTCCTACCTTACACGCCTGCAACAGTATAGAGAGAGGTTTCTGTAATAGGAGGAAAAAGTGAATGTTTTCTTTGATCCTCTTTATTTCTTACAGCTCAGTGAGCAATGGTTAGTTAAGATTCCACACAGCTACTAAGATGCTGTGAACAAGTCCACCTCTGCTGTAAGTATAGTGACAACAAGCACAGAACTACATACTGAGCTTGTGAAATCTGTTTCTAGTAGGTATGCTCCGTATACCCATGCAAGTACCTGAGGGCTATGACACTGAGGAAAGATGTAGACTGTTCCATATGTCAGCTGCATCTGCAGTGACACAGATGTGAATTGATAGGCCTGATGCATTTTCTAATTTTTGTCCTGAATATCTATCAGAAATAACATATCTCAGTCTGCCTTTTGAAATGAAGGCAATAAAAAAGTCTGACTATATTTCTGGAACAATAGTTTCATTGTTTGCAATACAGCAGTGCAAGGTTAATACTTTTAGTCTCTAGAGTTTCAAAATATACACATACAAAATGTGTATCTGCTTATATGCAGTCTCTCAAGCAGTGCTAGTAGGAGAAATAGTTTCATCAGTGCATCTTGAATGTTACCCGCACCATCTTCTGTTTAACCTTTTCTGTGACATCACGGATGTTTGTTCCTGTAGCACCATTCCCTCAAATGATGTCAAGACTGTTAAAGCACAGTCCTAATTTCTCATGTGATTTTAAAAAATAAAAATCACAGGTCGCTACTGCAGAAAAATTCTTCCAAGTTAGATGCTGTGAGCTATGTCTGGAGCAGCTTAGTTCCGGGGCCTGAACAAGGCAAAACAGCTTTGGTGGGTGCTTTGCCCAGCCTTCCCTCCATACCTTCCAGTGCTTGGAAATGACTGGGGTGTTTGGGAAGGTGGCAGTCAGAATTCTGCCGGTTTCATTGCCAATATAGAATATTGCTGCCTCACTTTTACAGCAACTGTAGCAACAGTAGCCAGACCTTCCTGCCTGTGGTCTGCATCACGCTATGCAAAAATAAGAAGAGAAGGTAGCAGCCTGAGAGCAAGTGGCCATTGTATTTAACCAGTACTGGTTGTGGAAACCTCCAGCTGTGAGGGGTATTCGTGTTCTGTAGAACATTTTTTTTGCAATCTTTTGTCAGTAATTTTCCATTTATGATTACAAGCTATCCCAAACAAAGTTTTAAAGTGCAATTGCTGCTTGTTTAGCAGCAGTTTTGATATAAATGAAAGTAAAAGATTAGAGTGAGCTCCCAAAAATTACCAGAGGATTTTAATTTTATTAGATCATTTTAATATGACCTAAAATATGTACCTTTTTACCTAGCCAATGTTCAAGGGATTATGTAAGAATAGAAAGTAAATAGTTTTGAATTAACTTTTTTCTCTGCAATAATGAACGCTTTCCCATACATGAACACTTTCCCATATTTCTTTTGTTAGTGTTTCCTACCCATGTTCAAAAAGAAAAGTAAAACAATATATGTATACATAAAATTTACATGACGACATTTTCTATTTTTTAAATTCACCTACTAAAAATATACTATTTAATTTTATTTGCATAAATATAAATTATATTGAATTACATTTCTAATGTCAGGATATGATATTCTTTTTTTTATTTAAAACTCATGGTTCTCCAGAATGTGTCCCTAAGCAAATACTTCTATAAGCCTCAAAGTCTTACTTTAATAAATATTCTAATTTTTATCAGATTTTGACATCAAATTATCAGTAATCAAATTTGAACTGAGATCCTAAAAGTCTAAGTAACGAATAACTACCATCAAGTTCTGTCTTGCATTTACCTGTATAGCTTCATTTTGTACACCTAGAGGTGAGAAGAAAAATAGAGATAATGAGCTCTGTAATGATCATGGTGTTATTGATGGAGATTAGCTTTGATTTGCTTTGCTTGTTAGGATACTAATCTTTCACATTCAATAAATTAGGTATATTTTTGAGTATAGAATTGAGGTTTGACTGTTACGAGACGCTCAGTGTATGCAATTGCTTGCAGAAAGCAGTGTACAGGATCTTCTGGTCTTTGAGTCTTTGCTTTCTGTGCACAGGACTGCTGTAGATAACAGGGAAGCCGAGATGGTGTGCCAGCCATTAGGTGTGCCCAGTTGTTCCAACAGGCAGGCTTTTACAGCCCTACATGGACAATGACATCTACTCTTGAAACCATCTGAGCAATGTTAGTGTAGGAGGAGGAGGTGTGGGCTGTGCACTGGCAATGAACCAGGGACACAACAGGGGTTCATATGCTCAGCGGGAATTTGTACGCACAAATGTCTGTGGTAAATTGTTAGCTTGGTGCTTGGGCCACTGTACAGAGGCAATCTCTGGCACTCGGAGCTTGTAATTGTGAAAGCTTTAACTATGGAAAACTTTCTTTATATAAAAGTTTTAAAAATATATTAAATAAAAACATTCAATAACAACAACAACAAAAACCTGAGGCCTAAGTTTTCTAGCTTTCCTTTCTGTGTTGTATTTTGTTCTAAAAATGTGGCTCCCTGACACTGTGTCAACAGATTTTTAAGTGAACCCAGGTTCTGTCATGCACAACTGGAGGTTTCTTTCTAAAAGCAGTTCAGTTCCACAAGGCAAAATTGTACTTAACTGCTTTCTCAAAACATAAACGGAACCAAGCACTCTAAAATGCAGAAGGAACATGCACTAACACTCTGTAAACTGAAAGTCTGGGAATCCGCTGGGAGCAGAAATACTGATGTCTTTTGAGGTGGTTTATGACTGGCGGTTTTGACTGGCACTTGCAACTAGACTTTTTTTTTTTAGAAAGGGATTATTGGTAATTCATGAGAAAGCAGAGGCTATACTATGTTTTAATTGCATACTTTTCTGTTTGGCTATGAAGTACTGTTTTACCATTCTTATGCAATTATGCAGTGCAATTAAAAGCCAACAGTGCATAAAAATAGCCTCCTATGCTCCTTTTATAAATTCTAGTAGGGGGTTTTGGTGCCATAGCCTTAATAAGGAATTAAATTTCATTTTGGTAACACAACTCATCAGGATAAGTTTGACAGAGTTTATTAGATAGAAAAAATACTGGAAAACTCTTGATATAAGTAATATATATATATGTGTATATATACGTGTGTGTGTGTGTATATATATATATCTCCAAGCTATCCACAGAATACAGTTGGGTTTTAGCTGAATAGGAATTGAATGATATTTGTGTTTTCCAGATTTCAAGCAAATTCACACATTCAGCAGGTGTCCAAATAAACCTCTGTAGCTTATGACATGAACAACAACCGAAGAACTCAGTTCAGAAGTGATTTGTTTTGATTAGTTGACTAGTTCACCTCTGTTCATTGGGACTTTTAGTGAGTGGGAATACAAGCCTGGGTGCTATGGAGTACATATGAAGCTTCACACAGCTATGGAGGTGGCAATAAAACCAGAAAGGGTCATGTGAATAGTTAGTTCTAGGGACTGACTAGTTCCTAAATCACCTGAATAGGCATACGTATAATGCTATCCCTTGCATGAGGACTCTGATTTATTCAAATCAGTAACACTAAAAATACTGATCCATCATGTACAAGACCCTCAAAATTAAAACTGTTGAAGATCTTAATCCAGAGTAGCATGTCTGGGCATTCCTAAGTTAATGCCTTATTGCAATCCTGTGTCAGATCTGTGGATCTGACCAATCAGTACCAATGGATTAACTGTTCTTATTAGTAGACAAGAGTGACTTGGTCAGCTTGGCATCTGATCATCTGTTATTTTGTCTTGTACAATCAAGTTCATTTCTATTAAGCAGAACAAAAAGTGGTGTGATTTGTCAGCCTTTATATTCACTGAGCTCTCGTGTTAACAGCTTGGGAGATATAGGGAAACAGAAAAGACTTGGTGTCATCTTTCTTGATCACTATGTGCATACACAGAAAATTTTCATTGATGTGAAACGGCAAAAAGTTGATAGGAAATTCATTTCATGCTCTTGACTATGTTTAGCTGATATGACACAAAGCAGTACTATATTGTAATGGCTGTTCAAAAAATAAAATAAAATTCAACTACTTCTCTAGTTTATGGCAAGGAATAGCTTGTCAGGAAAGTGAAATACCGAAGAGTTTCCATCAACTTAAATGTGATTTGGCTGCTTTAAAATTACATGTGCAATTCTTTATCATATGCTTTCTCTGGCAACATATTCAAGCCTTTCTCATAGCTTCTAATATGTTTTCCTACTATGAAATACCATTTTACAGCTAGCTACATGCCATTCTGAGTGGTACGGGTGCATACCTCCAACAGATCCCTTACCAAATTTGTAAAATAAAAGCTATTGTATGCACAGTGTTTACCTAACACTTACAAAATGTATTATTTTCATGGCATAGAAATATATCTTTCAAAGTTCATAAAAACATATATATATATTTCTATGTAAAATTAATTTACAACCTCAAAAATGATTTTTCTTCAGCCACTAGCAGAAGAGAACTGGATATATTCTTTAAACAATTTTTCTGTGGGCTAGAGAAGTAAAGCTCAGTTCTTTTTTCTACTTAGAAATTTAAATGTAAAACTGGTTCAACACTTGACATGCTCAAAAGCACCTGAGGTTTGATTGTCACATGTGGAATATATATATATGAATGTAGAGAAGATGGCTGGAACTGGAAGTATTAATTCAAGAGATAAATATAATGCAAGCTCTAATTTGAATAGATGATCCTTAAAGGAAAGTGTTGAGAAATGGGCAGATATGGCTAAAGCAAATCAGGCAGTCTGATACATCTTAAGTATGTATCTACATTTCAGTCATGCAACACCATTTAATCTGAAATCTGAAGAGCTTCTTTAAAATGATAGAGAAAAAGATTTTGTTCGCCATTTTCATTAAGGGTTTTGAAAATTTAAGTCAAATTCAAAACATTTTCTTTTTTTGCTGAAATAATTACACTGATTTCTATGAAGTGCTGAAGCGATAAGCACTGTTAATTTATGTAGGTAATATTGTGCAAGTTGTTCATTTGCCCCAAACACAAAACCTAAACAAATATGAGAACATTAACATAATTGTATCTTTGGTCCTTTGGGGCCTTTTTATTAATCATGTTACTGGGATTTATTTCATCATTATTTCTATTTCAGTCCTTTGCAGGCCTCTTTAGCATCACTAATTTCATTTGTACTGATTCTTGTTTTACATTATATTTGTATTGCCTTTTGTGTGTGTGTGATTTAGCATGAGAAGTGATTTCTCTCTAGATTTTTTTCAGGGTTCTCCTTCATATCTAGCAAAATTCTTGTGTCTGTTTCTTACATGCTAATTGCCTGATGACAGAAATAAGACCATAAAGCCTATTCATATTATTTACTCATTAATCTAAGATTAAAGAAAAACTGATTTTGCACAGGCACACTCTTCATCTGCAACAATTTTCTTTCCATAAAATCCTTGAGGTTAGAAGGGAATTCAGTATGTCATCCAGTCTTCATGTCACTCCTTCAAACCCAGCCTCCAGCTGTCTCTGCTTTCTTGCATCCTGTAGCCAGTGCTCTTACCTCTTCAAGGTTCTTTGTGAAGATACTTCACAAAGTAGATCCTAATGGATCCTGAATCTAGAATCCTTTTATATCTGATGTCTTTGACACAACTCAATTCTAAATGCAACAAATCACTGTGGAAAAGTATGCAAAACAATGTATGTTGTTGCTTTCATGTCCCTAAACTGAAAATTCATGAGATTATATTTTCTTGTAAAAAATTACAAAGGAGTAAGAATTTCTGCAGAATTGCAGCATGTTTATTTTTTACGTAATATTCATAAAAATGTTGGCTTCAGTACAGTGTACATTGCAAATGAACATACAGTGTGTTTCTGGGGGGGGGGGAGAAAAAACTCAGCTTGGGAGTAGCATTGAAATGAGCTTCTGTTCATTTTTTACATCCAACTGCATGGATTTATAGGCAAGAAACAAAATTCTGACTAAAAAAAATGACTGTGGATACAACTGCTATAAAATATTTTTGACCTGATCTTAAATGCTTAGAGGAAGTCTGTCTTCAGTGTTCATTATGTGTAATTTTATGCAGGTAGGGCAAACGGTTACTCCTCTAGGCTTCTCTGGGATCACAGACATCAATCAGAACACAAAGTAAAATACTCAGTGCTTATTTATATTATGCCACCTCCTCTTGCCCTTCCTTAGTTAATACTTACTTATTGTTCCAAATCAGATTGTGACTTTTTCCTGGTATATTTCCACAGTTTTCTTTATTTGATATGAGAGTTGAGCAATATCACTTTCAATAAACAAACATGTTTACTTCTCCAGGCAAACTGCAGCAAGAAAGGCAAAATCAGCTATGACTTGATTAGATTTTGTCTTAAGCTGAAAGCTGAAATTTGATTGAATCACAGCAGGGACAACTTGAAGAATCACAGCACACAAGCAAAATGTAAGGATTTGATCAGATTTAAATGTGTTATTCATGCAAAAGTGATTTAAATAATCCTCCTTTTTCAGAGGTTAAAAGCTTTCATGATTAAAAAAAGAGAGAGAGAAGAGAAGAATATGTAGGAATTTACTATGTAGCCTTACCTGGTTCTCTGGACCAGGTGTGGCTTTTATGCGACCCATTTATATTGTCTTGAGTTCTGAATTAAATGTGTAAGGTCACTCCTGTAGTGTCATGTCCCTTTCTACACTTACAAACTACTTGTCTTTGCTTCTTAGTGGTGCATTTTAGAATCCAGTCCTGTTGCATATTGAACTAACATATTCCTGGTGTATATATTAGGATTTGAAGTTAAAGATGAGGGAGAAAAAATAATAATAATAATTGCAAAAACAATTTAAAATTGCCATTTTTCTGTCAAATAATTCCAAGAGAGAGGATAAACGTTTTAACTGGCTCAACAAATGTAAGCACCAATTCACTACAGTGATTGAGCTGTACAATTAAGCACAAGCAGAAAATAAAATAAAATCACACCCAAAAATCATATTGCTAAGTCAGGGAAATATAGTTGGATTTCTTCAGTGTAGGGTAGGGGGAAAATCTATCACAGTGCCTCCTTAATTACATCCCTAATAGTATCGCACATTAGAATTAAAATTCTGATTTTGAAGTAATTAAAAGCTGATGAACTGAAGTTTTAAAAACATGCTTTCAATAAAGCAAAACTTGAGGTAATTTTGACTGAGATAACTGAGTTGATTTTATGTGCTGAGATAAGTGGAGTTCTCTCTTCACCTCCATGAAGCCATGAATTCATCTTTAGTCTTTTCAAAGAGGGAATCTACAGCTGTTCTCATGTAATATCTTGTCCCAGCCTTGTTTTCTGTCCATACCCCAGGTAGTGGAGCCAAGTAGCCAGTCAGATTGAGGGTCTGTAATCTGACCTAAGGAAAAGGAGAAAATATTCCTGTGCCTGATAGGAAACAGTTGAGTGTGAAGAGGGAGGGAATTTTCCATCACTACCTCATTTGGTAAGGGGCAGGGCCCAGTAAGAACTATCTGATCTTTGTATTATTGCAACTTTTCCTGACAAAACAGAAAGATGCTGACACAGTGAAGGATTTTTTGATAGTACGGTACAAGTTGGTTAAATGCCTTGCAAAAATTAAGCATTAGTAAATAGGGCAACTATGGGGACATGTAGTTCTGTAACTTTTTTTTTTTTTTCAATAAGTACATAACCTAGCTAATTTTTTGGTGCATTTTTAGAAAATCTCTTGACTAGATTCTTCAGCCATCTGCTGTAGGACATCAGTCTATGAAAATGTCAGCAGAAAGAGCAGAGTGTTGGGTTTGGTATGTTTATGAATTATAAAAATGTGTTTGACTGTGGTCAGAAGTCATCTTGTGCAAATTTAATTAAAAATAAAATGTGTGCTCCCTAATGAATAAGACAGAAATCATTAAAGCATTAAATTAAATTTGCATACTTTGTCACAGTTGACATTCTCCATACAAGAAGGTGAAGAGGAGCATGTAGCTGGGAAGGTCCTGAACGATCTGTCAGCCTAAGAAAGAATAGTTTATATGTTGCTGCTTTTGCTGTTCCCTGGTACACCACCACTAAACATAAATCAAGTAATTTGTATTCTGAATAGCTGGAGTTCAGTCCAAGCTAGTTGGCTAGATTTTTTTCTTCTGGCGGGAAGACAGAGGTACCTTAGAAGCATGGTCCATCCTGGAAATGTGATAGCATAGCTTAAGCATGGGACTTGCTAGATTCTTCCTGAAAAGTCTTCCCATTCCCTTGACATGAGGGAAGCACCCTTGCCAAAAGCATACCCAACTAATGGGAAGAGAAACAGAAGTTTTCTTAAAGTGTATTAAGTAACAACATCAAAACTAGACTTCTGTGAGAAAAAATAGTCTCTATGCAGCACTTTGCCCTGAATCCCCAGTTTGAAAGCAAAGGGATCTGATCGGTTCATTATAACAGAGCCTATTATAACAGGCCTAATACATAGCAGGCCTTAATTTCAGCCAACGTTGCAAGGTTTGGTGACCCTTTACATGATGCTGGATGGTCCTTTTTATTGATGCTCCTTTTTGCATGTCTCTGTTGTACCTAAATAATATTTTTGGTGAACACTTTTTCTATCAGTTCTGTGCTTTCTTTGTGAGCCATTATCTTAATCTGTTTCTCTTAAAATGTTCAAAAATGGACTGAAAATTCATGCTTGCCTTATCTGTACAGTTTTAAGGCCACAGGAGGGACTAATTCTCCTTAATAAAACTTCTGTAAGTTAATTCTTAAAATGACAGTTGCTAAAAAGGCTGCAAATTGATTGTACAAGAATGACTTCTATCTGTATGAGCATACAGTCTGATATTAAAAAAAAAAAAAAAAGGAAAAGGAAAAAAAAATAAACAGAAGACATTGCTGATTGGTGTGCCTCAATGTGTATCAAGTTTGCCCCCTATGGAAATTTTAAATATGAATGAATAAAAAAGATTTTAAATAACCTGGAATGCTAAGACAATAGATGTTTCTATACTTCATTAGAATAAGCAATATCAGCAATAGCACAAGGAGCTGTCACTTCCTTAATCAGTGGCTGAATGATTTTAGAGCCTGCATTTAGAAGACAATGCTTTTGACATGTGTATGTTAGAGGAATTCCATTGCTTTTACCAGTATTAGTCATTAAAATTGCTACAGGACACTGGTGAATCAAGGCTGTTTGTTCTCTTCGTATGCATACACAAATTTGTTGTCAGGCAGCTGAAGTGCCAATCTAGAAATAATTCATTTAATCATAGCTTCCTGTGCAGCAGAACTTTAAATATCTTAGCAATCCTACTGAAGCTATGAAGGATTGTAATAAGGTGAGGAATTCTAGCAAGCTGGTCATCAAAAAAAAAAAAAAAAAAAAATCAGATAGACGATTGCTCTAGTATGTTGTTGTTATACTTTTCAATATAGGAAACTGGCTTTGGAGACAACATTCTGAAACCCTCTTTGCTGCCAAAGAAATTGTAACATTGAGCTATAATCTGAGAATTAAAAGATTAAGCAGATCAGGTCAAAAGATGGGATAACTCACATGCTTCTAATTCATGTACTCAGCAGTCTTGCAGAGCTCTGATAGTACCTCTACTAAGGTGCATGGTATGTGAACAAACCAATCAGTGTATTCCAACATTGTTTAACTGCAGCTGAGAGATGCTGCTATCCATGTAGGAAAATGGGGTTTCCTCTAATCATTGCTTAGTATAATTGTGGGAGCTTCTTCATACTGATCAGTGAAGTGGTTACAATGCCAGTTGTCATCAAGCCAATAGTTCGTTCATGTGGAGCACTTCCTTAGGTTAGGACCTGAAGTCTCTCTGGAGACTTGTATCTCCAGGATATTTCAAATAATAAAATATAGGTAATCTTAATAGCAATCTTATCAACTATCAGTTGTATCTCAGATGCAATTATTTCATCTTTAATGAGTACACTAATGATTTTATTTGTGGCATGAAAAATTTACATCTCTGCAAAGTAGTTGGATTTACTCGAACAAGCTTTCAAACAGGCTCCAAAGTGCATTTTTAGTTCTAGATTGAATATTGCTGGAATTGCTGAGGCCAGCAGTCAGCAGGAACACCAATATTTCTGCAGTTCATCAGAGGAACAGCATTCACCCATATTTTGCAGAA
This sequence comes from Oxyura jamaicensis, assembly GCF_011077185.1. Lineage (NCBI taxonomy): Eukaryota > Metazoa > Chordata > Aves > Anseriformes > Anatidae > Oxyura > Oxyura jamaicensis. The sequence continues at coordinate 7,505,644 of NC_048900.1, read as the reverse complement.
AGAGATATTTTTAGAGTTTCTGAAAGTAACCAATTGTGGTTAGAACTTACCGAAATTATTTTCTAAATCCCCTGGTATGTTTTGAGTTAGAGAGTTGATGTTGATTGATTTATAGTTTATTGCTTTTCTTGGTTTGTATTGTATTCAGAAACTACTTTTTGAAAAATATATATGTGTATATATATATATATTTGTTAATACAGATTTGTAAGATTGTTTTTAATAGAGGCTAAATTTCAAAGCATTCTTAAGTGTAGGTTTAATAGATTATCTTTCAAGAATCCTCACAGAAGTGTGGGACACTGAATATCTTTTTCAGAATTTGCATTATAATTATGAAATTACAAATGTGTCTAGTTTTTTTTAATTGTCAAAGAAGGTATATAATTCCTATTCTTTGTTACAAAAAAAAAAAATCAGAAAAATATGGAAGGGCTTGCATAGTTTCTTCATGTTATAACCATTTCTAATCTAAGATTCTGTGCCTTAAAGTGAGAGATTTATTTATGAAAAGCTGCTGAAATGTACTTTTAGTACAGATTTCTAAAAGAATGCTGTAAAAATACCTTTGAATAGAAAAGATTTAGGTAAAGCATTTTATCTTCTATTCTCAAGGCTTTTATGTTCCCTTTTGTTATCTGACTCGAAGAAATTTTCCACTCTGATTTTCTTTGAGCTTCATGAGCTTTGCTAAATGGTGGGTCCCTAGA
>NC_048900.1:7121874-7154934 GCF_011077185.1 Oxyura jamaicensis | reverse complement strand
AGCGTGTGCAGAGAAAAGCAACCAAGCTGGTGAAGGGACTAGAAAGCGAGACATATGAGGAAAACTAAAACAAACAAAAAGAATCAACAATATTTATGTTTGGATTTCTTATACAACTGTTTCAAAGTCTCTCCATGGCATTGCAAGGCAACCTAATCTGAAGAATCAAAATTTAAAAACTAAATGAAGATCTATGAACCTCAATAAATTATTGCACCTTTCCTCAATCAAGTCACCAGAATTTGCTGCACATTTTTTTAAATAAAGTGCCCAGATAATCTCATTGCTTGTATTTCCCTTCCCCACACTGCTACTACATATCTAAATATAAATAAATAAATAAATAAACCACCCTTGGTCATTAAGATTTTAAAGTATTTTTAAGTCAGAAGTGGTTGCTACCTACATGCCTTTTGTTTTACTTTCAAAAATGTACCAGTGTAATTTCAACTGCTTTGCCAAAGTCTGGTGAAGACAGAGGTAGTAGCAACAAATACATGGGAGTGAAATACACAATAGTAGATTCAAAAGGAAATGAAAAAAAGAGACGCACTTTTACTTAACAGAGATGTACGCTAATGAACAGTCCATAGCATTGCGAAGTTGCAGTTCAGGTGGTATGCAACCTATACAAAGCCAGGAATTTAAAACAGTACTGAATATAGGGATAAGAAATGTGAAGCATCTCCCCAAACTAGTTACTGCAGGCTCCAATTAACTTCTGCTCTTTTGCCTGGTGGTCAACCAAAACATTCCAATTACTGAAACATGTCAGTATATATAATATTTAGGGGTATAAAATTCAATTTAAGTGCCTCAAAATGGCTCAAATACATTTCCAAGAGAAAACTTTTCTGAAAAAGTCTGAACCTTTCTATTTTACAGCTTCACAGCTTAGACATGAACATGTAGCTCCGATAAGCAGTAACAACCAAATCATAATCATCAGCCATCTCACAAAATTATATTTAAAAAGCAGTGTTTATTCTTGGTAAAGATATGAAAGACACTACACTTAAGACATACTGCATGTTCTAAATTCAATGTATATTTATTAACAACAGAATTCACTGTTCTTACCTTCTGCAAAGAGTTTGCCTGAATTAATCATAACTAAGAAAAAAAAACAGCCTTTAAATCTCATCTTCATTGCCGTCTCCATCAATAGCTCTCACCATCTGCAAAAACTCCAAGTATTGCTTCTGTAAATTATTAACTGAATTTTCAAAGGTATTCACAAATACTCTAGCGTCTGTAGTATTTTGTAACAAAAGTTACTTCACTGAAAACATTTTTTATTTAATTCTCCAAATACCCTAACTAGACTTGCAGAACTCTACTTCCATTTGGCATACTTTTATCAGTAAAGATAGAATTTATCATTTTAGTGAAAACAGGCCACAAACTTAAACTAACTGAACACTGTTCCCCTCAAAACCTCTTGAGTTCCAAGTTTAAAGGGCATTCTGTTATCAGGATATTTACCTTGGCTACAATAAGAGGGAAAAAAAATAATAAAAAAAAAATCTCCCCTTCTCCTCGCACACTTTCACTCTTTCCCCGTATAACCATTCTGTTTTATCCTATATATTATTCATTCTGGAGGCTCTTACATTAAGGAGAACTGTTATTACCTATTTTTATGCTCTGTAGCATACAGCTATCCCCTTAAGGTCTCCTTTTTTTTTTTAAACCAAAGAAAAATGGAACCTTATTATTGCCTAAGGAAGTCAGATTAATTTCTTTACAATGGGGTGTTCAGACAAGATTGACCTTGGAGGTCTTTTCCAACCTTAATGATTCTATGACTTTATTGGGAGTGTTTAAAGAAAGGTTGGACGCCATGCTTAGGGGAATGGTTTAGTGAGTGATACCGGTGGTAGGGGATAGTTGGACCAGTTGATCTTGAAGCTCTTTTCCAGACCTAGTGATTCTATGATTCTCTGAAATGACTGACTAATGGCTACAGGCTGATTTAGCATCAACATCTACCCTTAGGAGATAATCTCCAAACCTTGGCATAATAGAACATAATTTAAGGGAGATTTTGTGATGAACACCATCTCTTCAGCTGGATGAGAAGTATGCTTGTATGTACTACCGACTTCAAAGGAAGAAAGCACTCCCAGAATAACCTCCCCTTAAAATAACAGGTGAGTTCCTAAATTCACCCTTATAACATCCTTTTGTTTCATCATAACCTTGTAGTATTAAAAAAAAATGTTCCCATGGTCACTCATGATCTCTCAAAGTTCACTAGAAAGTGAACTGAAGCCCCTGAAATCACTAACTAGTTTCAAAATCAGCCGACTATCTGCCCTTCCCATCTATAGCTCTCCAGGTCGGACAAGCCAACACAACTGTCCCCCACAAACAACTCTGCAATAATTTATCAGACTGAGGAATGCAATGCTATAAGACTCAGTTGCATAAGAACAACACATCACTGCACTAGAAAAAAGAACATATGATTTTATTGTACAATTGCTTTAGGTAGTAGTACAGAATAGGATTTCAAAAGCTGTATACAATACAAAAAAGTTGCAAAAAGGTTATCTGCAATTTGAAAAAAAAAAAACATTTTCAAGGGTAGTGAACACATTTGTTTTATTTTTGTTTTATTTTAAAATCATTTAGCTGCCTCCTACATACATACTGTACAAAAACACTTTCATAAATTTTATTTACATTTCAGTAGCAGGCAATGCCAAGTGTATCCATGACCATCAGAATTGCTTGGAGAGGATCCACAATTTCTTGCATGTTATCTTTCCTCAAAACCCAGTCTGGTTTAATTCTGTTGAAATAATAGTGGTTTATTAAAATCACATATTGCTGCTGCAAAAACTGCAGTCTAATTTTTAAGCTCTTACCTTGAAACTGTTTTTGTCCTCAGAGGAGTTACTGGAATAAAGGAAGTTCCACTAATTAAAGGGTTTGTCTTCTGTTTCACAAGTGTTCTCTCTGCATCCATTTTGCATTTACGAGCTGTAAGTTTATAGAGGCTTTGAATGCAAGCAACAGCTCTAGGCAAGCTTCGAATTTCCTGAGAAAAGGTGAAAACAATACATAGTTAATACTACAAACTTGAAAGCAACTTAGATCAAGAAAACTATTTTATTCAATGAAAACCAAACATTTTTAATGTAAGCTGAACTTCTATCCGCAAGTACAGTGAAACTTTCAATACCAGCACTCCTACCACAAATCAGCAGTCTAATGCTATCAAAATATGTAACTGGAATGCCACCTGAGACTTCAGAAAAATAAAAAAGCGCAGGTCATATTTTACTAATTTCTCACTTTATTTTAATATGTCACTGGCATATGTCTGCAACAAGTGATACAGAGAGACAAATTAGTGTTTATGCGCATCTTCGTATCAATGAAAGATTAACACCGTTGTCAGAGGTGACCAGATAGCTTAAGTGCTCCTGTCTGACGGATAAACAGATGATGCCTATTTGTAGCATAGAACTCAGATTACCCTGATAACCTTGTTGGATATTCTATCAATAAGCACGAGCAAAGGAGACTTCTTCCAAAAACAGCCTATGTCTCTGTTACAATAGAATGTATCAACACAAAGTCATGAGCAATTATATTGCCTGTTTTTATTGACAATAATGATCTTAACTTTATCTGAAAAGCAAAAGTAAACTTTCAGAAATGCGGGGAGGGGGAGAGTTAATTAAGAAGCACATAAACTGTATCTAATGCTAAGTAACTTGGTCCTGAGCAACTTGATCATAGGCAGGGTGGCATCCCTGCCTATGGCAGGGGGGTTGGAACTAAATTATCTTTAATGTCCTTTCCAACCCGAGCCATTCTGTGATGACAAAAATTCATTAAAAACTGTGGAAAGTAGTGATTGCAATAATAATCTTGCAAGGATTGCAGGATCAGAAACTCTGTGACATATTGGCTAGCTCTGAGTGATGAGGGCATACAGAACTCCAAGTAATAACTGTTTTTGCCATCCTGGAATCGCATTTTCCCATCTACAGAGTTTAGTTATAATTAACATTACAGCTGTAATTAGTATTAGCAGAGAAGAAAAAAAACACAACACCAAAATGTAAATGAAAAGCAAAATACCATTAAATCAAACTATTAAAAACAAGACACTAAGTCTTACCAAAGCTCTTTTGGAGTCCTTTGAAAGGATAGCCAGCAAACAACAAGTCTTTGTGAAAATACTTCCTCCCTTCTCTGAAATTTTGTCCCCAGCTTTTCCTCTGTACATTTGCAGTAGGTCTAGTAATGTATCTATGGAATTTTCTACTTCATAAACTGCTTGAGTAGTTCTTTCATACTGTTGTACAAGAAAGAGACAGGAAGTCTTATATAGATGGATCCTCAATGTAACTTTCAGATTAGATGAAAAAGTAAAATCCACATTCTTCCCTTGACCAAATTTGTAGCTGGTCTGGCATCCAAGTGATAAAAATCACTTTTGCATTTTATGCTATTGTAATGGGTTACAAAAAGCTACCTTTTTGCTCCCAACCCCTCATTTAAAAATCCCCAGAACTGGCTTACACTTAAAATAGAATAACAAATTACAATAGGTTTAGAAAAAAATTAGAAATAGATGTAGCCTGAATGTTCATTTTTTTTCCTGAAATAAGAAAAATGTATTTGAATATAAATGTCTGTAAGCTGGATATAAGATCAAAAAATTATGTTAACAAGTTTTATAAATTTCGGAATAAAACTCTAGATCGATCAATCCAGAGTCAATATACAGTACTACTACAACCTTAATGTACTACAACCATCATGAAAATGATCAGTTCTGTAAGAAATGATCTGTTCTCTGACATGAATTTGGAAAAGTATCCTATCTTCTGCAATATATATGTTTTTACTTTAAGAACTTGACAGTTATCTTTAATACAGCTACCCATTTCTACACAATACTTATATCCTAATAATGTAAACCGTTAAAAAAAATCATAACTATATGCCCATGGAAGCATTTTCTTTTACCAAATATAATAATTTGGTAAATTTCTTATTTCTTAAGAAATAACCTAATTAAAACTCAGTTATTTTTGCTCTTCAAAATTGCTCAAATTGTTTTAATTTCATTCAGCAATTTTGTGGATAAATAAAAACTCCAATAAAGTAGCCTACAGCTCATAGTCCTGCAAAAAAAAAAAAAAATATTAACGTTACCTTTGAAACATTAAGTAGAACTTGAATTGAGTATCTGATCACGTCCATACATGGAACACTCCGGTTGCAACTTCGAATCAGAACAAAAATAGTGAAGATTGCTCTGCTCTGGACCATATTTTCACAACAGAGTGGGGAGAGTCTGGTAACTACCTCTATAACATAGAACATTTGAAGAAGATTCTTAAGCTCAAGCATTTTACTTTTAAAATTACAGATCTTTCTCTTATATTTAAATAGACCTTGTAAAGAGGTAAAAACCACCATTATTGATTTAATATGATTCAATTGATTTAATATGATTCCATAATAAAACAAAATACTGACCTAGATGCTTTAATGCTGCAAGAATGTACGAAAGATGTTTGTATTTTAGAAGGTATTCAATAGCAATTGCGGTTCTGTTGCACAATTTGTTTTCTTCTTTGCTCTTTTCATTAGCCTTTTCCAAACTGCGCCTTAAAGCTCTAGTTTTTGCTGTGTCATTACTCTTTCTCCAAGAATAACCTCTCCACAATGCCTATAGAAAAGGAATTTCATAAAGCCACCCAAAAAAGTTGTGAACAGAAGAGACAATAAAACAGAATTCCATTAGTTTTCCAAATCAACATTATACAAGTCTGATAAACTATTTAAATACTTTGGTTATTCATTTTTAAATAACTACCCAATAATCACATTCAGTGTTTAATTTTCCAAATAGTGCATTTGTAAGACAAAAGAACAAAACAAACATGAATGTATACATACTCGCACACACTTCCTGAAAGTCACCTCAAACAGTATCTGCTTAATATTACTTCATCTGTTTGCACTTAATTTTGAATTGAAATTGGCTTGTCTTGTAATTTAACTGATAAATTCAACAACCAATGTAAACATTTTCATTTGTCCTCTCTCCAAAAGCTCATGAAACAAAAACAAAGAAAACTTTTAACAGGTATTTACCTGAAATTTAATTATTCCAATGGCAAATTTTCTGTTACGTCTGCTGGCAAGAAATCTTCGTATGCCTCGTTGGATTATGGTCGCTGCATCGTTTCTGCGATTTAGCCAGCCTCGAATCATACGTTGCAATTGAATGATTCTTTGATAGTCTCTTAGAAATCTTTTCTGTTGCATTTTTGCTCGAAACCACCTCTGTTTAAATAAAAGTAGATTTCTATTTATTTACTTAAGACTTCTCCCTAAATTCTTACTTCCCTTCCTAAACAAGTACTGGTAAAAAACAAAGAACTACTTCAACAATGAGTTTTAGCATACAGGCACTAAATATCCCTAGCACTCACCTGACCACCATGACTTAGCTGTGATCCGCCTAGTGGTAGCTGTAATGAATGACTGCAAAATCAACTCAACTGCAGAACTCTTCCTCAGCTAGGAGCAGGTAGGGAAGAGTTCTGTTTTTTCTCAGCTGTCTTTTAGGAAGAACCACTATTCCACTTCCTATTTCCCAGGTCTGTTTCTTCCCCTCTGTAGAGGGGAAATAGTGTTCTTGTATGCCAAATCTTACCACAGGCTTGTCTAATTGTTTACTATTACCTCTCAATTTATCTAATACTGAACTCCTTCCATCAATGGGACTAAGCTAGTGACCAATGTGGAGACCTCCAGAGCCTGCTGAGATCCACTTTATTACATTTAACTGGCTATAAGCAGAATTATTTAATAAACTGTAGTCTCTATGTTTTAGCTTTATTTTCACATATGAAGGAACTACCGTATCTTAGTGCTACAGCTCAGCTGACAAAATAGATTAGAATATGTTACGCGAATGGATTCATCCTTAATTAGACTAACCTGTATTGTAAGAACAGATGACATATGGTTTTGTGCAAGCTTTAAGATGAGGTGAATCCTATAGGCCCTTTGAATTTTAATTGCAGAGACATGATGATATGCAGCTGCTATAAAGCAAAGCAGTCTCTTCTGTTTCTGTTCTGAAATCTGTCAAGGAAAACAGAAAAAATAACGTCATTAATTTTCACAACCAGAGATAACTGATCATCTATGCAAAAACCATAGCACACAGTAAAGTACACTTCAGCAAGATGCTTAATAATGACCGCTGAAGTCATTACCTCAGAACTAAGTAAGATACCTTTCCTCAGTCCTAGGTCTCTCGAATTTGAACAGTAACACATAGAAATGATTGTAAGTAACAACTTTAACAGGTAGGAGAGAACAGTTGCATTGTAAGCATGCATGAGTGTAAAGGATCCATTTATGGGTAAGCCAGAAAGATTTCACAAGCATTAAAAAAAAAAAAAGTTATTTTTGCCAGCTAGAATTAATGCTAAAATTGCTATGGAGATATTTTACATCAAAAGTAGTTATAACGTGAAGTATACCAACCTTTTTTCTGACTAAATAACCCCGTATCAATGCTTGCAGTTTAATGATAGCTCTTCTAGTTCTGTTGTATTTCATAAATTGAAGCCTGCCTTCCTGCCAAGATCTCAGATGTTTTTGGATGATCACAGCAGCAGCTTTTTGTTGAATAAATTTTCTTCTCTCCTTAAAACATCTGTATGTTGCTTGGATCAAACATGCAGCTTGAAGCTTCTGAAAAAGATTTTAAATAGTGCATTGATAATTAAAGTTTAGTTCTTCCCTGTCCCAAACAATGAACATGTATGTTTTTGTTCTTTTCTTATGAAGGATTTTTTTTCTAGAACAAAAACATAGATAAAGAATAAAAATAAAATAGGAGATTAGCAAACTCACACCACACTAGTTTATGTAAAAATCCACTTTCATGATTTGTAATGTCTTTTCCCTTACATAAAGGTGGTCCAAATATTGGTATAACTTAGTTCTTTGTAAGCCATAAGGCCAACAGATCATTTTTACATTTTATGTTATCAGCATAAACAAGGATAATTCAACAAAATGGAACTGTTCAAAAACAACTGACAATCTAGTTAGTCTAAGCAAAAAAGAAACAATATTTTAAAGATAAAGCAGTTTAGATTTGAACAGTCTTTGTGTTCTGACACCACCTTTTTCTTTTGTACGCTTCCAGATTGATGACAAAACTCACTCAAATACATTGAAAACTTAATACAACCATAACACAGAGTGCAAGTGAACACATACCTTTCTTAAAAGTCTTCTAGCCCTGTACTGTCTATATGCCAACTGAATCTTAACTGCAGCGTTCTTAGTTGCCAGAAACTGAAGCTGAACCATTCTTGCAGTAAGGGTTGCTCTCCATCTTCTTTGAATAGTAAGTGCACATAACTTCATTTTCAAAAACCTAACATGAAAATGCATTTTAGGATTTCTAAAAGTTGAGAACACTTAACATTTTTAAGTATGAGGTTTAAAGTGGAACATGTAGCTTCTGGAGACAGGAAGTGCAGAAATGAGAAAGGCAGCTTGGACAAGTCATTATATGTATAAAATATGCATTTTTGATCTCTATTAAAAATCAATACCTAAACACTCTAAAATAACTAAAATAGTCCAAGAAAACACAGAAGTACTAAATAGAAGAGAAAAAATTAACTTGTTTCTTCCCAATATCACCTTTTTTTTTTTTTTTTTTTTAAATGATGTTCAGTGTACAATGGAAGCCAAAAACTTGTTAGGAAGGACACCAGTAGTAAGTCAGAAGGCAAAATTTTGCTTCTATATAAAATGTTGACATACTCCTGTCCTAGGGATGATGTGCAGTTCTGGTCTTTACATCTCAGAGAGGATGTAGCAAGTCAAGGAAGAACGAAGAAAATACAGAAAATGGAGCAACTGACCAAGATGGTAAAACTTAGAAGAACTAGATGTTTCAGATCAGAAAAAAAATGGAGAGGGAGGGAGAGAGACAGTAACAGAAAGAGTGAAGGTTTACAAAATAATTTAGATACATATGCTAAGAGTAAAGCTGTTATCAATCAAATCTTGCGACACTGAAACAAGGGGATGGATAGCCAGTGCTCTCAGTAGAAAGAGTGGTTTAAAATAAAGATACTCTATTTATTCCCCCACACTAGGTACTTTCAGAACTTGCTGCTACAAGCAGCTGTGGGGGCAGCAGCAGATTTAAAAAAGCATTACACAAGTTGACATACAACGGGTCCTTAGAAGGATATTAAAGATAATAGGGAAGGACATAAGCTCTAGTATTCATAATCTAACAAACACAAATGCTGAGGGAGGACCTCAGAAAGTGGTCAGGTTAATGTACTCTTCCTAGCCAGCATTTTCTGCTGCTACTGACTGAGCACTGTTCTGAATGGGATGAAACATGTCTGACCTAGGAGAGCATTTATTGTAAAATCATTTTGGCAAAAAAAAAAAAAAAAAACAAACAGTAATTTAACTAATCCATTGTGCTTATAAAGAAATAGTTTTTTCATCCTGTTAACTTTACATTATAATTTTAACAATATCAAGAACATCATTCCTATAAAAATAAATATGAAAAAAAAAAAAAGAATCAAGCCAGTCCTGAGAAATATTTAAACATAAGAGAAACCATGTGCAAAATAATAATTACATTGGCATCAACAGGATTATACCTATGCATATTACATATGTGCTTCAGGGTCAGAGCTTAAAAATCTATAGGTATTTGCCAGAGTGCAAAGCAGTACTAAATAATTATATAATAAAAAAAATAAAAGTAGAGAAATTTATATCAAATCCAGCATTACCAGGTCCTCTGCTGTTTTGTTCTGAAGTGACTCTGAATAACATGTACAGCTTTTACAACAGATGCATATTCCTTTCGTGCTTTGTAGCCTCGAAACCATGCTTGAATTATTTTTGCTGCTCGCATTTTGTTAGCCCACTGCCTGGCTTTACATCTTCTGTATGATGCCTATTAAACATAGGAAAACAAACAAACAAAAAAACCACACACCCTTCATTTTTTTTTTTATTGGAACAAACCAAATTAAAAGGCAAAAAGTCCCATTAGCACGAAAGTCTTTTAGGATTCCTAGCTCTACAATATTATATATGTTCAGGAGACATTTTCTAAAACAACTAAAAACACATTTAAGGAAATACCACAAATGCCACTAATGTCTGTAAATAATTATGTAATGAAGAAATAAATAAAAGAAAGATTAAAAAACAAAACAAAAAACAACTCACTTCCCAACACTGCTCTCCACCCCCAGATTAAAACCCACAATTCCCAAAAAACACCTTCTGGGATTACCTGAATTCTAATAGTAGCTCTTTTGATTTGATTGTACCTTTGTTGTTCAACATTTCGCATCCGATACGCTCTGTAGTATTGCTGTATTAATAAAGCAGAAGACTTGCACCGAATGTATTGTTGCCTCTGAATAAATCCACGGAAATATGCCTTGAAAGACAAAGACAATGTTGGAATATTTACTCACTTGCATGGTATTGAACATTGCATTGAAGATGACTGCATATTTTTAATTATTGCTATAGTCACTAACTTGTTATAAACCATCAGTATTGGTAATTTTAAAATAGCTCTGATTTCCCAATTAATTGTTTTCTACCTTTTAAGTGAAAACATCATACTTGTATTGTTCTGGATATATAAAGTTAAATGGCTAAGGAAAAATAGCTAAGAGGCTGCCACTTCCCTCCCAACCCTCCAAAGAACAGAAGTGAGGAAGGCACACTTGTTTTCTTATCTGCCAAAAAAAAAACTTGTGCTTGCCAACAGGATAGTAATAGCAACCTGAACAATGATGAGAGATTACTTCCCTTTCCTTCCTGATCTGGGGAAAAAAGCCCTCCTTTCATTCCAGTAACGTCCTGAAGACAACCCTCTTTCCTTTTACCTTAGGCTACAATAATTAAGAACAGCAGACGAAGTCATTTAAAACTACTCCCAGAAGGAACGACAGAATATTAATTTAAAATAATAATGACTCCCAGTACAAATCATTATTAATATAAATAAATGTCTTTTTTAACTAGACAAATATTTAGCATGGTACAGGGAGATGGAGCAACTCTCATTACTTCTTGCCAGCCACACTAATATGTTGGGATCGTTGATGGGATCATCCATTCATCCATGAGGGAAGGAAAAACAGTGTTTAATCACTTTTCCCTAAGAATGAAATATGTCTCCTCAAATTCTTTGTCAAAATGTTAGCTAGGCACCAAAATTATTCTGGATCTATTTAATGTCTTAAAAACATGCAAACAAAAAACCCACCATACTTTGGTTATTTAAGACATGAGTAAATCAGAAAGTCTTAAAGAATGCAGTAATTACACTTCTTCCGCTTACTTCACTTTATACTTGGTGCCAATTATATTTAAGTAGGTGGAAGCTAGTCAGGCCAAAGAAGTTCTTTAAAAAAAAAAAATTTAAATATCAGAGTTCCAATTTTAAGTAGTAAAATTTTAGTGGAAAGAAAAGAAGGAAAATAGTATCGCTTTTGAAATGAATGCTTCAGCAAGAAAAAACAAAACAAGAGACAGACTCATTTCTGTGCTCTGCAACACTAAATGCTACACACCTGAGGTACTGTACTTCAGAACCTGATTCTGTTTTAACATATATGTTTGAAATAGTAGCACCAATTTAAAACAAAAACACTACTGTACATCTTAAAGTACCTGAATCTTTATTGCGCTTTCTTTCATTTGGTGAAACCTCTTCTTTTCAATGAATCCCCTGACCATCGCCTGCACAATGATAATTTTCTTCCGGGTTTGTAAGTAAGTCGTTCTTTGGCATTTTACAATCAAGCAGGATCGGTACCATCGCTGTAAGACAACTGCTGCTTTTTTATAGCTTGCATACTGTGATTTAGCTTTATGCATTAAGTAATAGGATTCTAATGTAATAGCTGCTCTTTTAAGTTGAATAAATTTTCTGCAATGCACAGCCATCCAAAGAAAAGACTGAATCTTCCTTGCGGCTCGTATTTGTCTTGCTGTTTGTCTTGCTTTCATTCCACGGCAGGCAGACTGAATAATTACTATTGCTTGCTTTTGAGCAGAGTATTCTGCTTTCTGTAAGCGAGCCCTGTGGCATGCTCTGTACCACCTCTGAATAGCAACTATTGAATTCTGAATCAATTTATAGTGAGTCCTTGTTCTTTGGCATCGGAATGCAGACTGAATCATTATCGCTGCTGCTTTTTTTGCAAGAAAACGCTTCCTTTCTACACGCATTCGGAAAAATGATTGTATGCGTAGCGCAGCAAGATTGGTTTTATACAACTGCCTTGCTTTTTTAGCACGAAAAGAGGACTGTAGGCAAATTATGGCCTTTTTTATTTTTGCATAGTTTTCCATGTCAGCTTCTTTTGCTACTTTGGCTCTGAACCTTTGTTGTATAACTCTGACTGCCCAGCACAACTGTTTATAATACCTATGCTGTACATACATTCGATAACTAGATTGTATTACAGTTGCTGAAACATGCATAAGTTTCAGTTTCTGTCGTTCCTTCATGCCTCTATAAGATGCTTGAATAACAAGAGCAGATTTCTTCATTGTCAGATATTCCTTCTGTTGATTCTTTTGTTTAATGTAGGATCGATAGTAATTCTGTATAGCAATGGCTGCAATTCTCATATTTTGATAGGACCTTCTATTCCTGTGCATTTTGTAGGCTGACTGTATTGTACTAGCTGCTAAATGCATACGCTCAATACTCTTCCTCACTCTGATACCTCTGTACACAGCCTGTATAAGAATGGTTGCTCTGCGAAGATGAAGATACTCCTGAGCATGCTGCCTTGACAGAATCAAAGCTCTGTATCTTCTCTGAAAGACAAGAGTAGCTGCTTTAAGAGAGAGATACCTTTGACGTTCTCTAAAAGCTTTAAAATTTTTCTGAACAGCAATAGCAGCACGGTGTTTTTCTTGAAGCTGTTTTTTTAAACGCATGTCTCGAAAAGCCTTCTGAATACAAATTACTGCTTTCTTTAATGAAGAGTAGTGCTGTACTGCAACATTCCTTAGGTGATTCGCTCGGTATCTCTTCTGTATTAGCTGGATTGCCCACTTAACTTTTCTGTAGTGGTGGTACTGCCTGTACATTCGGTAGTTTCTCTGTATTATAAGTGCTGCCTCATGCCTTTTCTTCAAGAAGCATCTTGTTTTCATTCCCCTGTAGGCAGCCTGAAGAACTAAAACAGAATTGTACTGTTTTAAGTATATTTCTCTGACACGCTTCCCTTCCCTGTAAGCACGGTAACGTTGTTGTATGATTATCGAAGCAAGCCTTAGAGCTTGGTAAGAAATGTAAATTTTACGCATTCTTAATGTTGCTTGGATGACCACAGCAGCTTGATGCATCTGCTGCATTTTTTGCCTTACCACAAAGCCTCTGTAGGCAGCCTGTATGATAACAGCAGCATTAAGGAGTGAGAGGTATTTTTGACGTTGAATTTTTGCTAGTTTTGTTGCTCGGTATTTTCTCTGAATTACAATAGCAGCTGTCCTAAGGGAAATAAAATGTTTTCTTTTCAGAAAAGTTCTAAATCTTCTTTGAATAAGCTCAGCAGATTCGCTCATAGTTCTTACAAGTCTTCTTGTTTTCATGCCACGGAACGCAGCCTGAAGACGAAGTGTAGCCCTTCTCACGGTCATATAGTTATGAACTTGTGCATTTCGCTCCTTACAAGCACGGAACCACTGCTGAATCCTTCTAGTTGCCAGCAACAAGTTTCTGAAATCCCTTTGTTGTTTGTGCATTCGATAATAAGACTGTATCATTGCTGCTGACTGGTGCATAGTTTTTAAGTCTCGTCGAACTTTCATGCCTCTACAGGCAGCCTGAAGGATAATGGCAGATTTCTTAAGCGCCAAGTACTTCTTACGTTGCACTTTACCTAAACAAAACGCTCTATATTGTCTTTGAATTATAATTGCTGCCATTCTCATTGCCCGATATCTAATGTTTATGCGATGCATCTTAAACATGGCTTGAATACAAATAGCTGCTCGGTGCATACAATGAATTTGTCGTCTGACTTTCACACCTCTGTAAATTGCTTGCATTTTGACTACAGCTGTTTTTAAAGATAAGTATTTTTGCTTTTGCCATTTAGCATGAATAACTGCACGATAGTGCCTTTGAACTACTATAGTTGCAGATCTAAGTGTTACATAGTCCTTTTTCATCAGGTACGATCTGAAGGCTGCTTGTATGGTTGTAGCAGCTTTTCTTTGTTGCCTCAATTGTTTCCTCACAGTCATCCCACGGTAAGCAGACTGCAAGACTAATGCTGCTGCCTTTGTTTTTAGGTAAAGTGCACGTTGTTGTTTTTTCATATAGTAAGCTCTGAAATATCCCTGAATCACTAAAGTCGAATGTCTTATTTTTTTAAATTTTAGTTGATTTACATGCATTTTGTAATAGGACTGAATAATTGTTGCGAGATGGTGTTCCTTTTGAATTTTTTTTCTCACCATTTTCCCCCTCCATATGGCCTGAAGACGTATTACACAGTTACGCAGCGCAATATACTCTTGCTGTTGCTTTTGGCCTATGACACTGGCTCTGTAATGTTTTTGGATAATTAGTACAGCGTGGTTCATAAGTCTGAATCTTTTCAGAGCTAGGAATTTTCTGAAGGCAGCCTGTATTACAGTTGCAGCAGCACATTGTCTTCGAATCTGCTTTCGTACCTGCCAGCCACGAAATGCTGCTTGTAAAGAAAGCACAGCTGCTCTTGTCATTAAGAAGGTCAATCTTTGCCTGCTTCTAGTCTTGCAAGTTCTGTACCATCTCTGAATCACAATGGAGGCCTGAATCGCAGCCCGATACTTCATTCTCGCAGCACGAGCTCGAAAAGCAGTCTGAATTTTAATAGCAGCTCTATATTGAAGTTTAAGCATTTTGCGTGCTTTATAACCCCTGTAGGCTGCCTGTAAGCACACTGCTGCTTTTTTAGCTTGTAAGAACTCCTGCCTCTGGCAGAGCTGTTTTTGGTATGCACGATAGTGGTTTTGAATGACAACAGCAGCTCTGTAGATGATTAAATAATGTGTCCTGTCCCTTCTCATTCGGTATCGTGCCTGAAGAAATACTGCAGTCTCTGTCCATTTTTGTATTTGTTTCCTGACAAGATAGCCTCGAACTACAGCTTGAATTCTTATGCAAGCGTCCTTCAATTTTCTATAATCTTCTTTAACTTGAAGAGCGTATTTATGAGACCGATACCTTTGCTGGACATAAAGTGTTGCCTCCAGTAACGCACAATAATGCCTACGTGCTCGTCTCATCTTTACAAAAGCTTGTATTTTCACTGTTGCATCTCGTAAGTCTTTAAAACTCTTTCGGACAATATAAGCACGATAACTTGACTGAATTTTTATCACAGATCTCAACATGTACACCTCTTTCCTAGCTTTCCTTCCTCTGTAGGCAGACTGTAGGACAATAGTAGCCAGACGCATCCTCTGGAAAGACAAGGCTGCTCTTTTAGAATCCACACATGCCCTATACCAAGCTTGAATTACAGAAGCAGCATTTTTCATCTCTTTGTATCTTTTTACCTGTTGGTATTTTCTCACATGTGACTGCAAGGTAGTAATGTGTTTTTTTAATTGTAAAAATCTTAGTTTCTCTTGTCTCATTCTCCATAGTGACTGAATAACACAAGCTGCTTTGGTTTGCCTGTATAGTATACGTGCATTCATGCCTCTAAAAGCAGCTTGGAGAACTACTACAGCTGCACGCTTTCGCAAGTAGTTCTCTCTCTCATTTTTTCCTAATTTATAAGCTCTGTAATACTGCTGAATGGTCACTATTTGTGCCCTATGGTGCTGGTAAATACGTCTAGCTATCTGACACCTGTACCATGCTTGAATCTTGACAACGCTTTGCTTAATATGTAGATAACGCTTCAGATCTCTGTGCATCCTGTACCAAGACTGCAAGACAAGGACAGCTCTCTTTCTTTTAACCAGTTTTGAAGATTGCCATTTTCGGAAATAAGTCTGGAGCACTAAAGTAGCTCTAATTTTTTGCCGGATTTTGTGTTGTCTCCATCTTCTGAATGCAGACTGAATAGTAAGTGCTGAAGACTTTAAGATTTCATATCTTTGTCGATCTTCTTTTGCCAACTTAGATGCTCGCAGATGTCTCTGAATTGTAACAGTAGCCCAAACAATTCGTTTATATGCAGAAACAGACATAACCATTCTTCTCTTTGCTTGTACAAAGATAACATAATGTCTTAGCTGCAAATACTTTTTCCTAGCAGAGTATCTCCTCCAATAAGCCTGCAGGAAAAAAACAGAAAATTTAGTATTTCCTTTATGATTGCTTAAGTCTAATTTTGACAACTACTGCTCTCAGACTTATTAAGATTTGTGTACTTCTACTTAACCACCATGAAGATAAGCCTAGATACCTACATAAAAAACAATGTCCAAATGCTTGAAACGTTGCTTTTTTAGCACTTTAAATTCCAGAAAAAGAGCACTAAATTTATCCTGGCAACAAAAGATTCCCTGTTAAACTTATGTGATAAATCAGTGATTCTTTAAAATCCATTACAAAGAATCCTAAGAACGTAATATTTGGCTTTGGGTAACAGTTGGGAAAGTTATCTTGAGAAAATGAATTAACTATCAATTACTAACTACCAGCTGGTAACTAATTTCTGGCATTCTGAAAGTGCCCACTACAGGTGTCATAACATCAGGTGGCCAATTCTTGTCTGGCTTCTTTACTGGTGTTCAGCAGCTGTAAAGAAGCAAGCCAGAACAATCTGATTGGTCCTTATATTGCCTGGCTGATGGTCCAGTGTTTTAATATTTATAGCATGCCAGCACAAAATATTTACTACTAAGGAACAAGCATAAAATTAAAAGCACATTACCATTTCTCTCTGGAGCGAGAAAATTACCAAAACATCTCAAAAAGGGAAAAAACTGTATTATGTTTTCATGAAAACACCTGCTGCTCTAAGCAGCACAAATGACCCTGAGCAATCCTTTTTCTTATAGGTTTCAGAGAGTTTTCCTTGAATCTCACTTTATATCATATTACCTTGATGTATAATCTCATTTTATGTCATATTACCTGAATTACTGTGGCAGATTTACTTCTGGTTTCCTCCAGTTTTGTCTCTTTTAGATTTAAAAACTTCATCCTGGCTAAGTATCTTCTCCAGTGCTTCTGGATGAACACTGCTGCATTGTTTTTCCTCAAGATACGTCGATGAGACAAGAAGTTTATTGCATGTTTTTGAATTATCCGAGCAGCTCTGTCTCTTTCCTACAAAGAGTGAATTTCCACTGAACAGTTAGGATTGCAATTTTCACCTGTATTTTAATGTATTAGAGTAACTAGCTAGAACAATCTTATAAAAATTAGGCTTGTTGATAACACAGCTTTTTTTTATTCTATGGCAAGAACTTTTCTGAAACAGAAAACATTTACTTCAGCACCAAGTTTTTTGTAAAAGTGTGGTACCACCTAAATCTGCATCTTCCCACCTTGATTAGTTTTTTTGCTCCATTTTTTTTAGCACGCCTTAGTAAACCTTTTTTAAAACTCAGTTTTAGTTCTCATAAGAGTTTAAGATATCCATATTAACTGGCATACCAGAGTGTTTTCCAGCTGTACTGAAATAACCTGAGTACAAAGACAGTCACACTGGATCATGTCCATCCAGCCCAGATTTTTGTTTACATATATCAGTGTTTTCATAGTAACCCAAAGGCCATAGGAACAGACTGATAAACATCAGGGCAACAGGTAAAAGCAACTTACAGATGTAATACTTCAGTAAGTAGCTCGTCTTGTCAGATCCCTACTAGTAGACTATCCACATGGTAATATGGCAGAGCATACTCGCGCACATTGCAAGATTAAATTCAAAATAATGTCTGCAAAGCTTGTGTGTTTTGTTTTTGACATCTCCCTCAAGCAGCTTTCCTATTCACTATTGAAAAACAGTTATAAAGGAAATGTTTCATCATTAGCATTAAGGCTGTACACTTTTAATAAAAAATAAAGAAATTGGAGATAAATCCCCCCTCTATGCCACAGATTCTCAAAATATTTCACTTGAACACTGCTTGAGTTTCTAAAACATCTCAGATGCAGTGATGGTGTTTATCAGCCTTAACAGTGTCATAGTTTTAAAGCCATCACAAGATCTGACATAACTACCAAAAAAGTAAGAATGAAAATACCATGCAACTTGACTCAAAACACTTCGGTTCAGCACCTAAACAAAAATATTAAATCCATGTGCAAGTTTAATTTTACAAACTACAAAGAGAAATTAATAGGAATTGAAAAGGAATGACTCTCTGTTTCAAGGAAGCAGTGCAACAGTTTCATATTTGACTTGGAAAATGGGTTTGAGGGGTGCCACACTTTAGTTAGAAACTAAAAGAAACCCTGAAGAACAACAGCCTTTAAAGAATAATCACCTTTAAACGAAAGTAACTACCTTGGAATAGTCTCAAACCTTTTTTTAGTAATTACCAAGAAGGCCATAAATTTGGATAATAATGGTAATTAAAATTAAATGCAATTATTATTCTAATAAACCTGTATACTCTGGTTTGAACTTATGAACTTATATTCTTTATTTAGTTTTTCTCAAAGTAGAAGCTATGAGATTGCACAAGCAAAGAGTACCTGAGAAAGTTTCAGTTCCTTTTTCAGCCTGTATTTCCTCCAAGCAGACTGAATTAATCGAGCAGCTCGAGTTTCTTGCCGAAGATCTAGAAGCCTCGAACACAGAAATGATAGGTAGGTAATAACAACCTATTTAAACACAGAAAGCAGCAAGTTAAGGACTACACACAGCAGAGCAGGACACCTTTACTTAAACTCTAAAGGCACCTATCTCACCTTCTCATCAGGTATTGTATTTGACATGTCTGAGTGATGAATCATTGCTGGTATTCCACCTAGGTCAGAAACTGCAGTATTGATCAGCTGGAAGTTCTTCTTCTCATTGTCTAACAATTCCTTGTACATGACTGAGGCTGTTGCAGCTTTGCAAAGAGAAAATACTTGTCAGATCAGATTGGATACAAGAAAAATAGATTTAACATGAGCTTTTGTACATTAAATAACTTACTTTGGTCAAATGTTCCTTCCGTAACATTTAGAGAAGTATCAGACTCTGAGGATGAGGATAAGTTTAGTCCCACCATATGAGTTCTTGAGCACTCTACTGTTTGAGTTGTACGTTGACACACAGCTTCCAAAGGCACGTAACATGGATGATAATGATGAATTAAATGACACAGTACTCTACCATCTGAGAAACAGACTGTAAAATTTTCCACCTGTTTAATAAAATACAGTAAGTTACAAGTTCCTTGAAGTTTTGGTACCAGTTAATTGGTATAAACTGGATATAGAATTTTTCATCTTGCACCTTTGAAAATGACAAAGTATGAATTCCGCAAATTTATTTTAGACAAAGAGAAAAAGCTACAAAATTAGTACTTCCTTTGAACATTCACTGTACATTGGCACATACCTGTAAGAAACCTGCAACACAGGTGTGAATCACTACACAGTGAATCTTCAAGAGAGAGACTTAAGAAACCAAAAAGAAAACGGTATTTCTATCGAAGGATCCCCAGGAAACTTCTAGAGATAGCTTTTAAGGTCTTCAGTGCAGAAATAAGGCCTGGACTTGCATCAGTTTCCAATGTTCTATTTTGCCCTTCAGGAAAAACTATCAAGTGCGACAGTACTCTGACCAGAGTCAAGTCTGAACAGGGCTGCTCTTCTTAGAGGGAAAAACCAACAACATGACCCTTTGAGCAAACACTTCTGAGGAAAAGAATCCTCCTCGGCCTAAACATTAGTTTAATGCTCACAGTTCCTACTAATGGTGAAAATTTTATGTACAAATACGTTTAGGATGACTACCAGTTGAAAAAAAAAACAAAAAAAAAACACCTCCAACTAGACTTCAACTATATTTTTAAAAGGAATTTTTATACATGAGACTAGCTAGAAGGGGAAATCCTTTTACTCAAATTTGTCTTCTGCAGATACATCCACAGTAAGGTGATTATTCCAAATCAGATTAAATAAAGTTGAGAAGAATGTTTAAAACTAATTACCATTGGCTGTTACTACACATGAAAGAATTTGAAATTGAAGAATTGTGCTCTTTAAAGAGTAAGCATTTTACCTTGATATTGTAAAATCCACAAACAGCATTAACCCATGCCATCAGCAGCTTCACGTTTTCACTGTGATTTTGAAGTGAGGAGCTATGACTGTTATCTTCTTGTATTCTACAACAATTTGAAAAAAGTTTGAGAGTGCCCAATTGTGTTTTTATCTTATATGCATTCCTTAAAAACGCAATTTCTTCTTTTAACTGTTCCAGATTAAGAAAAACATCCACCTATTAGGAAGAAAAAAAAAGATTTTATTTTGCCATGTATTGTAGCAGACAAATGTATAAGTTTTATTTATATATATATATATATGATATATATATATCATTTTAAAAGAGAAACCACTCGCTCTACCTGCCACACTGAATCAGTAGTGGTAATCTCGATTTGCCAGCATAGATGGCAGTGGCAGCTACCAACTGCTTGAAATAAAGAACTTAAACCCACACTTTCACTGTTTTGTTGGAAACTGTTAAAGAACAGCTTACTGTTTCTTCAAATTTACTGTTTCGAGATAATTGGAAAAGAGTTTAAAAAATGTAGCTTCAGTATAGATAAAATAAAAAGATACAGTAAAAAGGATAGAGCTTACTCTATACTTGTCTGTCAGAGTGACCTCACAAGCTGATTCGAAATTTGATTTCCCACATTCCTTTTTCAGTTAGTAAGAACTTACCAGCATTTAGAGACCAACATTATTTTAGTCTAATTATCAGTTCTGGTAGCATAACAACAGAAGCTCAAAAGTTGTGGGTTTTTTTGGTGTGTTTTTTTGTTTGTTTGTTTGTTTTGTTTTGTTTTCCCCCTCCAAAAGCTTTTATGAAGGTATACAAGAAAGAGCATAATTAAATTGTTAAAATGTACTGTTAGGGATGTCATGTAATGCTTGCATTGCACTTCAAACGTACAAAGTAAATTGTTCCACATTTTGAAATTTGATTACAGACAACAAATAATTGCTAAAGGACTGATTTTTTCATTATCTCTCACTTGCAATTAGTAACAAATGAAAAAGTAATTGAATAGTACCTGAAAAGCAAAGACAATTTTCCACAGCAGTGCTAATGTTCGTTCTCTGTGTCTGTCCACAATATCCCTACAGTCAATTGAAGCACCTAGTAAATAAAACAAAGAAATGAAATGTGCACTAGTCCCTACAATGGGCTCAGAATAACTCTGATTTCTAGGCCTTACCACTCTCATCTTTCAAGTGAATTCCTCGCTCTTTAAGGACATTAAGAACAATATCAACATTATGCATCTTCTGTAGACGACTTATTGCAGGAACTCTCAACTGTTTTGAAAGATTCCAGTCTTTGGTGAGAAGTTCCATTGCTCTCCTAAAAAAAGGAAATTCACAGTTTAATAGCTTAGCTAAGCTCATATTAAGTAATATATAAAAGAAAATGAATAGTTCAAAATAATTCTGTATCAACGCACACAAGACGAATACCACATTGTAAGTCCACAGCCAGATTTGTTACAGCAAAATCAAATTCATCAAGTGGAGTTTGAATATGGCTGACGGGTAGTCCCAAGAAACCAAGATGACGGGAAAGGTCACCTTCACCACTCAGGAAATCTCGAGAAATTGCCAGCAGAATGTCTTTACTCGTCTTAAAGCAAACAAACAAAAGCACACCTTAAATACTAATATTTACAAAAATAAACACTTTTCACAGTCTGTCTACACAGTACATAGTGAAATAAAGGAAATTTTATTTCAGCATAGTAAAGACATTTGTTAATCAAAGAGTTTCTACGACAGATATTACATCATCTCTTATTACGGCAAAACAACAAAAGACAGGAGAAAAGCCCATCAAACTTACTTGGAGTTTAAGATCTGCTGTAGTATGCTACAGTGATATTTAAAAATATCGCAGAAGCTTAACTTCAGAGAGGAAAGCAAGTTAATGCAACATAACAGAGTCCTTTCTACAGAACCAACACCTCAAAGATTTCTTGGGAAATTTTTTCATAACTATGAGACCATATACTGAGAACGTTCACATAAAAGCATCAACAGCCAATACTTGTTAAAGTATTAAAAAAAATAAAAAATATGCATCCTACATTCAGTCACAGAACATTCAGACATAGAACAACGTTGGACAAAGACTTCAAATCTCAGCTCTCTTACCTTGAACTCTGCATCCTTACAAAAGAGGCAAGGGTCATGGTCAATCAGTCTGGACTGTTTGGCACAATCCAGAAAGCAAACTAACAGCAGCATTTTTTTCAGTGTGAATTTTGACAAAGCTTCTTCATGACCTAAAAAGATAGAACCTATTAAGTGTCAGTTCAAAAATTAAGTGCTACAAATACTCTGTTTTTGGAAATACCCGTTACCTTCTCGATAAAGGTGAGGCACAGTGGGATGTCTATATTCTGCTGCAATGTCAGGGTTCCAGAGCAAGCGATTAAGAATAAATACTGCCAAACCCATAACATCACTATTGCTCTCCAAAGATATCAGTTCCCCATAAACAGTCTAATATGA
This sequence comes from Oxyura jamaicensis, assembly GCF_011077185.1. Classification (NCBI taxonomy): domain Eukaryota; kingdom Metazoa; phylum Chordata; class Aves; order Anseriformes; family Anatidae; genus Oxyura; species Oxyura jamaicensis. The sequence continues at coordinate 7,132,169 of NC_048900.1, read as the reverse complement.
ACAAAAAGGGAAAAAAGTATAACCGTTAAAAATGACCTTAAACGATATATGTGTTTGTGAATATCATTTAATACTGAAATTTTGTAATACCAAATGGTAATTAGCCTCTAAATATGAATTTATTCAAAATATTGACTAAAGGTTAGAACCAAAGGAAATTTCAGAAGATTCTGTCTCATGTAAAAGCATTTGATCATCTATATCTCATGAATCAATCAATCAGTAGTTCTCTTAAGAAAGATGCATTTTCCTCTAAGAGTCAAACTAACTGTAAACTGCTCTTCTGTTATTGGTCAAGGAGTTAATTCTCACTTTTCTTGATTATTATTTTTTTTAATAAGGTAAACGTTTTTAAGGCAAGTCTGTTATAATACAACAAAAGACATGTAAACTCACTATAACTAAATTGAACCTACTTGGATTAATAAAACAGAAAATATAAAGAAACCTGAAATGCTCCCTACTCAAAAGGGTGTTAGATCTCTCCAAAACTTTGATTATAGACCACATATTCTGCACTCACCTCCAGACCTATACGCAGCCACAAAGGGTTGTAAGATAAAAGCCAGTTAAGGACTTTCTGCCTCTCTCCTGCAAGAGAACATCTTATAACTTTACATCCAGCAAACACTTCATATTACAGATAACATTCCTAACAATCTATTTTAGATTAAATCAACTAAGTGTGTGCGCCATCTTTTTTCGACTTACAAGAAAAGAAGGTATGCAAATTTTTATCATTCTTACCTACATCTTTCCAGAGGTGTCTGTCTCGACGAACTAGCAAACGTCGAGTTTCAATCTCGACTTCCAGCTTCTTAATAGCTTTAACCATTTTTTCAGATGTAAATAAACGGCAAGCATCACGTCGTAACTTATTCAGTCTACGACGAGCAGTATAGGCTTTTAGAGATACTTCATCTTTTGTTGGTGCTTTAGGAACACTGGTTTTATGATGGTTCTCTTCTCCCAAGATAACAGCAGCTGCATTTACTGTTTAAATACACACACAGAAGGCATGCCTTTACATCTCAAACAAAGGTAGTTTTGCCCTATGTTCACAATGTTATTTTACTTTTGTGTAACAATTTTGTTCCTCAGGAAGCTTATTGTTTGTTGCATTATATATGTCTTGCCAGGTACAGGAACATTAGCCACATATTTGTTATAACAACACTTATTTCCTAAAGTAAAGGGCTAATAAGGGCTGGGCTGGAAGTTCAGTTCTAAAATGAATTAGATAATCTTCAGAATTTTAGGTTGAAAATAGGGAGAGAAGTACATTATCATCATTTTAATACAGCGGCAACTCTAATGTTTCTCAGCAGGTGGGGATTCCCCACTCAACACCCACAGAGAGGTATTGCAGCCACAAGTTCCACTGTGTATTCCTTGTTCCAATGCAAGCTTCCCATTCCCATGTGGCGTACACTGCGCTTGGCATGAGCAAGTGCATCATCTTCACAAGGGGAAGATATGACTCAGAAAAGACTTGAAACGCTATAAAGTTCTGTTGGGATGGACAGCACTATCCCCAATGTTAGAATTGCCCTTGGTTTAGTATACTTTTTTTTTTTAGCCCAACTGTCACTGAAACCCATCACCAAATATCTGCTTTAAGTTTATCGCAGTATTAAGTCAAAGGCTGAACAGGGAAACACATATAATATATAGAAATTGAAAAACAAAAAAATATCTACTCTTATGGAAAAGCTTAATGCTACACAAAGTAAAATGATGAGTTGGGGTTACTGTTAAACAAGGACCCCTATTCACTAATATCAATAAGGCACCTTATGTAACATTTAAGAACATTAAAAGACAAAGGGAAAATTCTTGTACTCTACCTTGTGAGGTGTTTGTTCTTACGTTGAAGTCATCAGGGGTAAGTACAAAATTTAACCACCATGTGAAACCTCGTTGTTGCTTCTCCTTCCAACGTTCATCATAAAACATATTTTTAGCTGCAAAAGGCATTGGGTGCCTAGGAATGACTTAAAATAAATAAAGAAATAAGTCCCTCCTTCTTTGATTGCTATTTAAAGAATAGTCTTTCTTGAAATATATGATAAGCGTTATGTGTCTCATCGTAGAAAATATTAAAGTTTGATACTCTATTTAGCACTTTAGCAGGAAAATACAGGTTGTTAGAATCTTCAGTGACTTTCAAATCAGCTGTTGTTAAATAAATTTTAGCCACAAATCCTGCAGTTATTAAGTTATTAAACCACTAGAACAAATACAAGAACCCATATTCTTATTATTTTCAATATCTCTGTTTTAAATATCTAAAAATATATTTTTAAAATACGTTTTAATGCATATCTTGGATCAAAACCAAGTCGAGTTGTATTACTGCCAGGAACAGCCATTTTATAAATAGATTTTTCTGATCAGATCAACTTAGTATTAATAGATTTGCAAAAATCAGTATCATTTTGGTGGGTAGTTTTCTGTTCTTAGGCATTCTGTTGCATTAAAATTTTACCAGATGTGGAAGAAGCATTTCACTGATATCCATCAGTCCCCTGGGAACACACCTGTAGTTTTTTACACTTACATGCAAAAATGGAGGAAAGTAACATTTACATTCAGCTGACCACATGCTGCAATCAATTTTCTTATGAGCAGTGCAAATGCATTATGAAAGGTATATAAATTTTTCTAATAATTGTTTTTTCACTGTGGGTACAACCTATTTCATCCCAGCTCTGCTCAGCTGGGTCTCAACTATAGACAACAGCAGTACAGCAATTGTGTTATTCAGTTCAGTGGATATTGTTCCACTAAATACCAGAAGTCTACCTACCTGTTTTCAATGGTTTCAAAAATGTCAGGTGAGACTGAGCCAATCCAGCAATGGGTTTACTAATTTTATTGGCAGTTTTTGATGCTCTCTGAAGGGAAGAACCTACAAGTATTAACACACGAGCGATGAAAAGGTCAGTGAAAGTTAACATATTAAGGTTCATATCACTCATACAGCAAAGAACTGGAATGATCCCCTATGAACCATACTAGCAATCTATTGATGATGGAGAAACACATTAACACACAACATGCAGAAGATTTTCTGTATCCTGCAGATAGTCAAAAAAAAAAAAAAAAAAGCTGTTCCCCTTCATTTGTAAATACCTTCATTTTGAGGTTTTTAGATTTATTAACATATCCTAGAAACACAAAGCTAATTGGTAGAAATATTTATTAGGATATGTGTAATTGTGTATTCTATGAATACCTGGGTAAAATGCATGGCTTTTGGGAGCTTGATTCACCTCTTCCCACAGTTAGATTGCATGCTACATTGATGTTCACTTCGTAGCAGCCTGAGTGTATTACCTTAGGCATCAAGGTATTAGGTGATAAGTTTTATCTACCAGCTAGTGGTAGAAGGGCTTAAAACACGGGGAAAAAATAGATACACACTTTCTAACTCTGAACACATGAAAACACACACTTAATGCAAACACTTTATGCTGACATCAAATGAAGACTAAAAATATGTATGCTTTTGCAAATAGTCTATGGTTGCTGCCTCATACCCAGTAATGATGCTATTTCAAAAATAATAAAAAAATGAGATCATAAATATGATTATTTAAAAAATATTTTTTAAAAAAATATAAGAAATCATAAATTACAGGTTGCACTCATGCTCAGCTTTTTTCATGCTTATTCCAGTCTCTCACGCAATTCTAATAACTTTGTAATAATGTTTTGATTGCTTTTAAGTTGGATTTCAGGTGGATTACTCTAAGGATGGATGTTTCAAAGTTAACTTTCAGGCGTCACAAAGAAAAGATCACATTCCACTACTATGAGCAGTACCTACTGTGTTGTCTCCAAAAGTAATTAAAATACCAAGTTACTTTTTGCAAGAAAAAATGCTATAAAAAGTGTAATTCAAAGCTGTTATCATTTTTGCATTTTACAGCCAGGATCAAGAGACACCTAAGAAATTGTAGGCTCAGAATATTTTCCCGTTCAGTCCACCTACCCTTATGCTAATGGAGGAACAGATATAATCTGGTAGGTAATACTGCTTTTCCTGGTGGACACAGACCTAGTGAGTTTTTATGTAGACTGTCTTAAAAAGCCTGAACTCAAGGCCGAAAATCATATCTAGATAGAATAGATCATCTGAAGAACTGAAGAAAGCAGCACATGCTATTTTAATCTGAAAGCCATAGTACTTTTTTCCTGGTAATTATGTTGCAGGGGTTGCATGAAGATTCAGCAAATGGAGTGCTTCCTTCAGTTAGCGACACACATTCTTGTATTCCAAAGCATATCTGGGATTTTGAAACCCAAAGTATGTTGAAATACAAGAAGTCAACTTGTTTTGATTTTCAAGTAAAGTAGTATTGGCAAACTGTAAAGACAGAAAGATCTGCACAAGACTGATAGCAGACTAATTACAAACAGAAAAAACACACAAAAAACAAACAACAGGCAGCATGAATGAGACTCAGAAACAACAAATTTGAAAATGCATGACAACAGCAATGAATTCAAATATACACAATGGTAAGTGTACACATGACAGAAATCTTGTCAAGTGAAAAAGTTTCCTGTAAGTTTGAATTACTCTGCCCTGGAACTGCCAGATACTTTTTCTGTTGCTGTCATTGCCAAGGTTTACAAAAGAATCGAGTAAATTTTAAGCCAATTATATAACCAAAAATCTGATCTGTTTTTCAGCCTTGTACAATACAGATAATATCTAAAAAAGAAAATGCAAAAACCCATATTTTGGTGAGATGAAATATCCTTGACTGTTGCTAGACAGTTCAGTTTGCTATACAAATTTCATAATCAAAGGCATGTTTCCAAAAGGGGTAAATGAAGATACTGCTCACCAGCTTTCTTTTTCAGCCCTATTCTCTCTTGGTTTGTAGGTTTGAAGGCCGATGGTGTCACAGTGGTACGTTTTTTATTGTCCACACTAGTTAGAGTTCTTTTTCTTTCCACTTCTTCCGCATACGGTGGGTCTGTAACTCTATTATTTTCTATATATATTTCACTTTTCCTCTTACGACACAAAGAAGTTGATCTAGTAGGATGTGAACTTATTTTTTCATTGTGATGCTTATTTCCAGCTGAAACTGTCTCTATAACTGGAAGGTGTTTAGATATTTCTACCTTTGTATATTCAGGTACCACATTTTCACAATCCATTATTGCGCTATTAAGGCATTTTTTAGATTTTGGCTGGAGGGTTTCCATTCTTCTTCCTTCACCAGTATCAGGCTTATTTTTGATGACTGTGGCAGAAAGAACCGGGCGCTTTTTTGTTTGCTCTGCCTGAGAATTGAGTGTCTGGAGCTCCTCTGTAGAAGGAAAATTGGACTGATTTTCTTTGGGTTTGCTATAATGAAGTATCTGTGATTCTACGTTACGTGCCTCAAAAACTTCATTTAACATGTAGTTTACGTGGACTTGTGCTTTTGTCTCTCTGTCTCCATTATTTTTCCATTTTGGGGGCAAACATTTCTTCACGACATAAGTTTCCATAGCAGAAGATATTAAAGCCGTCTCAGGTTTAGGAGTCTTTGATTGTACATCTGACAAGCTGTCTTTCACAAACTGATCAGGTGACAGAATTGGAACACACTGCTCTATTGTATCTACATCAGCATGATAATTGTCATTTACAAAAGAATCTGGACTTAAAATTCTCCTTGTACTTAAAATGGGCACAGATGCCGAATGTTCTGGAGTGCAAACAGGTGAGATTGTGCAATTAAGAATTGCTTCATTATTTGAAAGTAGTGGTTTTTCTAATCCAGTAAAATTGTATGCACTTTCAGATTTCAATTCGTCATGGTTATCAACAGATTTCTTGATATAGCTGTCTATTTCGGGCAGTAACTCCTCACGTACAGCAGCAGCAATATCTGAGAAAGTAGTAGATCTTCTCATTGAAAGTGGTGTGCAAACAGTATTTTGATGTTCCTCTAGCACAGGTGAAATAGGAGATAAAGGCAATTTATTTTCTGAGCCAGCAAGAGAGTCATTTCCAGGGGATGTACTATTTTCCACTGTGTTCTGATTTTCACATGACTGAAGTGGGCTCCTTAGTCTGTCTACTTTCTGAGAAACTTGAAAGGTTTTATTAACATTTTTAACTTTTGAATTTCTTTTTCTAACTTTTATTGAAGCCGATGTTTCTGCAATGTTCTTCTTTTTTATAGTTTCCCAGAGACTCTTCTGAAAAAGAACCATAAATAAAATTTAGTATGCTGACTTTCTACGTACATTTGTGTGTAGAAGCAAACATTATATATAGGATTATATAATAATAATTTATATATAATGACATTATATTATTGTATTATATACAATGTACAATAATATATATAGGAATATTATTACATATATAAGTATACACTCCTATATACATATATAGGAATAGGATGTCCATAGAAGCTGTGAAATCTCCCTCACTGCAAACGCTCAAGACTTGACTGGGCAATGCCTTGGATAAGCTAGTCTAAAGTTCTTCTTTCAGCAGAAGGCAGGATAAGACAATTTTCAGACACCACTTCCAATCAAAACCTTTCTGTGATTGCCATAAACTGGAACAGACATCAAAACACATCAAAGGACTAAGCATCACAATAAAATTAATACCCGGTATATTAAGAAAAGAAGGTAAAACCAACACACCTAGTCCAAAACTCGCTACAACTTATTTCCATGACTGATTTTTTTTGGTCATGTTTTATTCTTTAAGCAATATAATACACCAATATCTACTTTGCAAGCCTGCTGAAAAAAAGTTTAAATATAACGGACTCTCCCACAAACAACATTTATCCATTTTTAACTCTCCTGCATTGGTCTTTTTAACTAATAAAATCAGTATGCTTCAACTATGCCAAAATAATAAAATTAGTTCAGACAGTAAAAACATACTCACTTTTTTCTTCACGGGCTGTTCAGCAACACCCAAGAGCACAGCTTGATGCTTTACGATGCCATTAATAACAAAAGTTATCAGTTCTCTGACCTTGCCCTCCTCTAATGGTGTCCATGTTACAGACACAAAGATGCTTTGTCCTGACTAATGGAGAGAAAGAAATGTTTAATACATAGCACTTATGTAAACTTCTCTAACATCCAAGATAAGAGTATTCAAAGCAAATGAAAACCAGTAGACAGAAGTAATGCATATTTTGACATCACGAAGTGCCAAATGATTATTAAACGTCAACTTTACCCTAGTATATGTAAATACAAGCAGACTTTTAAAAAATAAACAAACAGGGAAGCCGTGGAGCCCTGTGCCAGATCTGTGTTACAGTTCTTCATCTAGTGACCTACCAGATCACTTCAGCACTCTGCTGATCTCCATACGAACAGACCAACTGCTGTATTTGTGGTTACACCACAGACAAATTCAAAGAGCGTGAAAGTGACCTGTCTTTTGAGCATCTGAGTGAGGAGTTCCGCCTCCGGGCAGGTCCATTTCATGAAGACATAATAACTAATTCAGCGTGTGCTTTGGCCGGTTTTACTGCATGCAACAGCTAATATTTATTAATTACCACAGGAAGTAGCTACCCAAATACCACAGGGTGAGGGTCCAGCCTGCTTTTTCTGCGTGTTGTGAGCAACCTCCAGAGAGCTCCCTCCGACCTCCCAGGTTCCAGTCACACCACAGGCACACACCTGTCATAACTGCCCGCTAGAAGTCAGCACGGGACCGATCAGCCATAACGAAGATTTCCTTACGAACTGCAAGCATTTATTCCTAATTTTCGCAAACCCCTTTTGCCACGAGCCCCCCGGCTTCCCCGCAGGGGCCCCCTGGTCCCCAGCGCCGCCTCGCCTCACGCCCGGTACCTGCACGGAGAAGCGGCGGCGCTCAAGGCTGAAGCCCCGGGCGGGCGCCGGGACGCGCTCCACGACCACCTCGACCTCCTCCGCGTTGGGGTTATGGACGCCCAGCAGCCGCGTGCGGGAGGCGCCGACTCGCAGGCTGCCGAAGCTGAGGTAGGGCGGCCGGGAGAAGTGGCTGAGCACCAGCACGGCGGGAGCCTCGTCATCCTCGGCCCAGCGCCGCCTGCCAGGGCTCGCCGCGGGGCTCAGCTCCCAGGCGGCCATGCCTGGACCCCTCGGCAGGAGCAGGACCTGCACGAGCACGGAGCCGGCTCCCAACGGCCGCGCCTCCCCCCCCGCTTCAAACCCGGCGCCTCCGCCCCCGCCTGGCTGCGCCGCCAATGGGCGCGGGGCGTTTGGTTCAAACCGCCCGGCACCGCCCTGAGGCGGCGGCTAGGCCCGGCCCGCCCGGAGCTGTGCTCAAAACTAAACATACAAATAAAGGTGGGCTCACCGCTATGCCACCGCCTCTTCCCCTACTCAAAAAACACTTGAAGCGAAGCGTATTTTAAAATAAATTTAATTTACGAAATATTTTAAAAAGTAAAATGAGACGCACACAAACGTGACCGAGTTGCCTCATCTCTTTATCTTTCAAGAGCTTTAAAAGTGAAAGATGTACAGGACATGGCGTTTCCACACTGTTCAAAGAAAAAAAGGCAGAAATCGAAACTTATACCAAGTAACACTGCAAGAAACCCTGTGAAGCAAGCAGTGTTAAGACAAAAGAACTTTACTTTTTCCTAACAAATAGAATTACACATTGGACTGAGTACTTCTACATTTACAGTACACTTCCTAACTTTTCCTTACAGCAAAGAATTTCTCCTAAAAAGACAACTGTACTTAAAGTCTTCCATCTAAAATATCAACCTATACAGACCACATCTAAAATACAGTATTTAATATACCAGTGACAAAATATGGAGTTTATTTCACCTTATTGTTTCATAAAAAAGGACCAACATTTAAACGTGATCAAAATGGTAATGGAGGATTCAAAAAAAAATACGCCATTATTACCATCTTTAATGCTTCAAATCCTTTTAAGCCAAAACGTTTCTTAGGAACTATGAAAAGGATCCTTACGGGCTTAAACACTGGGACTGCCCTGCAACTATATTCTGCAAGTATTATTCTTCAATGTGCATATCACTGGGAGATGATACTGGAAGGAAAAAAAAAAAAAAAAAAGGTGACAGATAAATGCACTGCTTCCCTTAAGTCATATGAAGAACATGCAGCCTGGAATCTAGTAGGCATGTATGCTCAGTACAGAAAAAGAGAAAAAAAAAAAAAAAAAAAAAAAAAAAAAAAAAACATCTTTTTGGTTAAGGGGAAAAAAATCATTCATCTGCAACATCCTTCTCAGAATTGTCATATTTCATTCCATGAGTTTTTACAAATAAGTCATTATTGTTCTTATTTTTAAAACAAACTTAAGGGTCATTTATTCCTTATCACTCAACAATATTCAACATTTGATCAAGCATGTTACACAATGTGACTCCTTTGAAGCATTCTTCAGTATTCTGAATACTTTCACATCTGTTACTATGAAAATAAGCTTAGCACTTTGTTGACAGCAAATAAATATGTCATTGTGTTTTGACCTGACCCATCTTCAAAAATAATTACCCAAATTACAATCCAGACTAAAGTAGCACTATATGTTTTAAGGAAACCCCAATCTTACAAAAGATATATCATCACCATTACAATTACTGATGTTCAGAGTAAAAAGAATCCATTATAGCCATACCTCTGTAGAAAAGTGTCAGTGCTCAAGGAGGAAATTCCAGTATAAATAAATAAAACTGAATATAAAATCCATTAAAAGAAATAAGGGCATTAATCCAGTCAACAACCAGAAATTACTAAAATTGTTTCGCAAAACCCAAAGAATTCTATGTTTACAAAATGAGTGCGGGAAGTTCTCAGAACTACGCAGCAGTTTACAGTACCAACACGGACTTTCTATGCTTCTCCCCAAAGGTCAGCATGTGGAAAAGACCAACATTTTACAATGTGCCACTGATCAATCTTCAGAGACATTTTGAGAGACACCTGCTTCTTCCCTCTTTGGCAAAAAACAGCCAGCTGTGTCAATTACTGCCAAAAACACAGCCTTTATTGTAAAAATGCACCCCAGGTTAACAGGACATGCACTTTTGAATGAGTACACACATTAAAATAGAGGTACGAGACACCTAAGGAGTTTCGACCCGTGCAGCTGTGAGGTTCAGATCTGTCCTTCAACACCAGTACACCTAAGAGGAACCGACCTCCATCAAGCAGAGATTAGCTACTTCCAGCTACCTAATGAAGTACCAGTCCATGAAAATGTGCTTAGCTCATACATGAATTTAAATAGATGTGAAGCCATAAATTATGGCTTGTGGTATTAAAAA
>NC_048900.1:7105406-7121774 GCF_011077185.1 Oxyura jamaicensis | reverse complement strand
AAAAAAAAAAAAAAAAAAAAAAAAAAAAAAAAAAAAAACAGACAAAAAAGCAACTATGTATCTAGTACATAAGCTTTCCTATTTTCTTTCATTGTCAACTGGCAATGATCCAGCCTGACCAGCAGGTAAAAACATGGATCTGCTATCTGCAAATAAAAGATTGCCAAAGAAATAGTAGGTAATATTTTTCAGGAATGACTAGTAATTCTGGTCACCCAAACAGCAAAGATTAGCGCTTTTTTTTTTTTCTTTTTTCTTTTCTGAAAAACAAGTCCTTTTAAAGTCGTCTTCTTGTTGGGCACCCAAAAACATGAAGCCCTCTGGAAGATATTGACCTTAACTCTTTCTGAATAATCAACTGAACGAGACAAAAAGCCACTATTCAGAATATACGTAAAAGGCACAGTCATTAAAGAATTTTAAAAAGGACATTATCAAGTAAATGTGCTCTAAGTTCTGTTTTAGTATTTCACTAGACTGCCTTGCAAAAGGACTGGACCTTACAAGAAAAAGTAGTTACCAACTACTTTAAGCCACTGTTTTATCCAAATCCTACAATACTTACTTCTATTGTAGGACAGAAAAGACAAGAAATAACAAAGGGTTAGGCTTTGTAGTCTGAGAACTGCACTGACCCCACTGATGAGTTTATTTTTAATAGTACTGTTACAGATGTTGGAAATCATGTCTCACGTCCTCATGGTAATATGGATATGATACATACATGTTAACTTGAAAACTACACATAAAACAGCAATTTTCAAGCCATGGAGTGTAAAGATGACAGAAACGGTTTTATTTTTGAAATGAGATAAAGGTGGAGTTCAAAAGCAGGAAGGATAGTACTTGATAGTGTCCTTTTGGAAGGTGGCATTCAAAGGCCTCATTATTGCTGTGTAATCGCTAGTATTCAGCTTCTTACCAGACATATTTACAGCATGTCAGTCTGAACATTCCCAAAGCACAGCTCTAAATTTTACTTTAGAGATACAAACATAGAACAGTTAAACATATGCAGTCCTGTTTCAGAAACTGAACTTTTAAAGTTTAGGACTTCTATGTGCTTCTTTGGCTAAGTCCTATTTAAATATCGATAACACTTAAAATTCTATAACTCTGCCACTATTTAACAGCTAACAGAAATCTTTGGTGTGTCAAGAATCCAATAGGGCACAAGCTTCAAAGTATGAACATTGGGACAGCTCTGGGCCCTCTCCTGCAAACCACTGAACAATGAAGTAGATGAGGATTAAAAGAATCCAACAACAAAGTATTTCAATAGTATTTAACATGTTCAGTGTTATTTAGAGTTTACAGAAATGGGATGATAAAAGAGCTTTTCACGACAGATCAGTGGTGTTCATGTCACTGGATAAATTCAATAGTTACAATAATATACATACAGTTTCCCATTTTAAAGTTTCTTTAAAATAATAATTTAAGAATAGCAGATTTCTGGGGAAAATGGAGAAAATTTTGCCTTAGAACGTAGTTCTTGTGAGGAATAATAAAGATTATAAAATGACTTCAGATACCTTCTTTGGCATAATCTTCACAAAACAAACATGGAAGTGTAATTTTTAAATTAGACTTAAAATAGCCTGATGAGCTTAAATTATATTACATTTCATGGTAAGTTACACTAGACCTGTAGTTCAAAATGGATTTTTGAACCTTATTTCTAGTAAATAAAAAAAAATAACTGAAGGCATATAACACTCTCAAGAGCTTGACTTCGGTTTATAAACACTAAAAGTGAAAAAACAAGTTTGTTAGCAACTCACAAGATATTTATAATTACTGATTATTTCTTTTTAAAATAAAAGTTGAGTGCTGTTCTAGAAATAACTGCCTTTAAATTTCTTCTTCATCACAGACAGCTTAAAAACAAGCATGCTAATGGGGGACACTAGTACAATTTATGCTCTAACAAGGATAAACCATGCCAATTGTTTATTACTGATCATAGGTTACATAACATTTCTTTCAGAGTTAGAGTGTGGAGCACACTTTAGAAGACAAATATGATTTAAAAAGCAAGAAAAAATGCATACTACAATTATATAGGACTAAAATTAGACAATAGCATTGTCTAAATCTTCCCACATAATTTGGTATTAAGAACAAGGAAGAAGTAGGATGCCTTAATTTAGGTAGCCTAATTATTCTTAGGAGGTTCTCTACAGTTCCCCCTTTTGTGTGTTAATGGAGTAACTGAATTGCTTTTCAGAATTATCTCATTCCCATATGCACTAATGTGGCTCCAGAATCTTTAAAACCAGAGATTTGAAAACCCTCCAAAAATGCCTGAGGGTTCAATCTTAATTTATATGTGAACATAATTTGAAGTTTGTGTTTTGTACCCCTGCTTGCCCTTACCACTTCTAATGAATCTGATATAGTCCTTATTCTTCCAGTATGATTTCTATTACACATGTAATATTAACTCATCATGAGATACAAAAAGGCAAATGATTTTTTAAATTAATAGCCAGATAAGTAATTATATTTTATCAGCAACCATCCTTAAAAGATATTTCAGAGCATAATTTTTAAAAGACCATCTATAAGATTTTTATAAACTCTTAAAATCACAAGAAACACTCTCTCAGTATGCATCAGTGTGCCTAAATGTTCAAATATTATGTAAACAAACCTGTTTTTCCAAAAACTATGCAGAAGACTCATGAGTCCAAATAAAATATAAAATATAAATCTTAATTGCCATATCAGCCTTCTGTTGGCTAATGGCTTAGTAAATTAGGAGGAATGTTACGCTCTGATCATGAATGTTCATTATTTGAAATATTCTGTACAGTAGGAGCTGTATCGAGCCCCAGTAAAGTTCCAAGATATGACTGGTCTCTAGGATCCAACATTTGCTCAGGCCTTACAGGATGAACAATGTTTGCAGGTTGTGGAGTAAGAGTATATTTCTCTAGAAATGACAGATCTGCTGCTCGTTGATAATCTGCCTGCTCAGGCTGCGGAGGAAGAATGCCATGTGACTGAGTCGTATGTTGTACTAGGTCAGCTTGAGGATCAGACATCTGAACTGGTACCAGAGTCACTGGCACACATACTTCTGTGGGTACATTCTGTAACAAAGTTTTGGCTTCCGACTGATATGTTTTGGACTGTTCCACATACTGTTTAGCCTCAGTTTGATAAACTTTGTCATCAGAGGTGTATTGTACTGGTAAGGAGACTAGTTTTTCCTCTGAAGAAGATGTCAATGCCTCTTCTGCAGCCTTTGTTCCATGAACATGATCAATATGATATTTCAGCTTGTCTTTTCGTTTAAATGTTGCATTGCAGTGTTGGCAATTAAAAGGTCGAGCATCTGAATGAATAACCATGTGTTTTGTTAATGTCTTCTTAATTCTAAAAGACTGATTACAGATTTGACACTTGTATGGTTTCTCACCTAGAAAGATGCAAAAGAGACTTATAGTTATTCTGAGTAACACCATCTCAGACAAACTTGCAGATAGTTGCATGGATTATGGCATAGAAACCTAATGTACAATGAGTGTACTGAAAACAAAGAGCATACATTTAGCAATAATTTAGGAAACAAGAGAGCCATCATAAGTTTAGAAATTATATCGGCAAACTCTTCTCCTTACCAACAATTACCCCAATACATGGGTTTTCCATACATGTAAAGATAATCAGATATAAACCAAATTAAAAAAACAATCTTTCAACTGTTATAGTACTGTTATTAAATAAGCTTAATTTGCACTTCATATTTTGAAAGGACAATGAATTTCTTTAACATAAAGCCAAACATATAAACATAAACCCTTCCAAATGGCTTTCAAATACTTGTTCAGATTACCAGTTGAAATGTAGTCTTCTCTGGACAACAAAACTGATTAGATCATCTAGATAAATTTGGCAAGAACATACAGCAGTAAATTAAAGGAAGAGGTATAGAGAGTATACCACAAGCCAAGGATTGCTAAGGATTCTCAGTACACTTCAACTTAAACACGTAGAAGGTAGTATTCAGGAAGGGCCAACATACACAAACAAGAACAAAAAGGCTTGCCATATCCTGCTACTCTTACCCTGAACGCTCAACCGTAATAGATTAAGTAATAGCATCAAGTTTGATGCAAAAGTATACATTCCTGTGCATTTTTTTTTTTACCTGAATGTGTCCGAAAATGCATTTCCAAACTTGATTTCCCTTTAAAAACTTTCTTACAGACTTCACACTGGTGAAATGTTGCTTTATATCTTGAAAGAAGAAAACACATTTTCGTATTTGATTTTTTTTCTAAAACAACAAACAATTAAGCTACATACACAGTCCTTTTTGAAATCTTTAACTGCAAAATAGTGGAGTATCTAAATTTCCAAATTTCCTCACTTACATTCATACTTCCTGTCATCTACGTAACAATAAGACCAATTGGATTCTTCTCTATACTAGAACTTATTCTCTGCTGGGACTGACAATTACCTTTCAAAGAGCAAATGCCACTAAAATTTATTTTCTGACCCCAAATGTATTCTTCCCCAAAACCTTTTAGATCAACATCCTCAAGGGACTTTCATTCTGGTTGAAGTATGCCATAAACTAAGTACCAAGAATAGTTTAAACTACTGGCTACCAAGAAAACAACAAAAAACAAGCATACAATAAACAGACATTGCATTGTACTTCCAACACATGCAAGTCTATAATGGCTTCTATACAATTGCTGAGTACAAACAGTTGAAGTATATTGTTTGAAAAACAATTAGGTCTCAGTATATTTGAAAATCTCTGAAAGGCTCATTTTTGGAACTTAGTAATTTAAAAACTTACTGTATTTTCATTTTATAGACATACCTAGGTTTTTCATTTTTCTTTTAATCTCCTTTCAAAACTACTAATCTACTACCAGCTTCCAAAAATAGGTAAGTGTGGGAGAGTTCTCACAATGCTTAAATGATGTCTTAATAATTGTCTTAATTAGTATGCAATGAGAGTAAGAAATACTACAACAAACCACCCACTTAGAACAACACTGAGACAGCTACTAATTGATAGAGTTCTGTAGGATTAAAATGTAATCTTTTTTCTTTTTTTAACTTTATTATGCTACAAAGAAAACATCTTGCCTAAATAGCGTAGGCAATTTTCTGACATCCATTTCAAACCAACACAATGGTATGCCTACCAAGGACTAAGCTAACAGACACGACAAACACAAAGACTACTGGTACTTTGCATGAATGCATGCATGTGCAAGTCTTAAGAAATACAGTTACAGTACAAACATGCTTTATGCAGTTAAAGAAACCTGACACCCATACTTACTTCTGCCAAACTTTTTCTCCTAGATGAACACTTTTATAGTGAACAGTGAGGTGATCTCTACGGCCAAAACATTTTCCACATTCTTCACACTGATGTGCTTTTTCACCTTTAAAGGCAAAATTCAATACACTTTGGTTAACTCTTCTAGAACTTACTAGGTGAATGTTTGATTCGGAATCATGCTATGATTTTACATCTAAGAGTTGTAATTGTAACACAGACTAGATTCACGTTTAGAAACAAAGTCCAGCCAATCAAACTCTTCTATAGCTTATGCAGTGATTATACCAAAGGATTCCCTGTTATCAAAGAACAAAATTCAAGAAGTAAGGTGGTCCTGCCAGAGTAAAGGTTTTAACCACTTGTTATTTGTGACTGTAACTGACCTCTTCATGATTCCTATGCATGAATTCATTTTAATGGGTTAAAGGACACTTCCCCAGACACCCAATGCATGAGGGGTACTAATTAATGACTTAGGAATCTATGCTTGTCTTTACAACCTGGAACATGGTAGCATTCAATAATTGAGAGGCTTATAAGAGAAGCTTATTTAAACATACCAATTATTTCCAGTTACTATTTTTTAGAACTTAAAATTGCATCATATTTTCTTTTAATTATCCTGATTTACATAGT
This sequence comes from Oxyura jamaicensis, assembly GCF_011077185.1. Classification (NCBI taxonomy): domain Eukaryota; kingdom Metazoa; phylum Chordata; class Aves; order Anseriformes; family Anatidae; genus Oxyura; species Oxyura jamaicensis. Next base: position 7,115,818 of record NC_048900.1, on the reverse strand, counting down.
TACCTTTTCCTTTTATGCTGCTGCTTAAAATAATCTTGATTCTTTTTTAGTCATCTTGAGATCTTCCACAAAGTGGCAGAATGTTTCTTCTCATGTAAGTAGGAGGAGTGTGGACAGTCAAAGAATGTAACTTTCTAGAGGGGGGAAAAAGCAAATAGAGTAGAAAAGAGGATTTTTTTTTTGTACTTGAGTTTTCAAAAAAGATTTCTTTATTTTATAGCAGACATTATGATTTCAAACACTAAGAAAGAAGCTGTCCTTCAAAATGAAGGCTCAGGAAGTTTAGACTCTGATCACTTTCATATTTTCATGCTGCCTAGAAAGAATTTTTCCTCCTAGAAGGTCATGTTCTCTTTGGATCCTATTCTGAAAAAGTCCCTAGTGAATCTTCGCTCTTCCTATATGTTTCATAACCTTTCCACTCTCAGTGCAACACAAAGATGTTTTTATCATTTTTTTTTCTTCCTCCTGATCATCTCCATCTGGCTGTTCTTAGGGTTGACTCCCACCACCCTCCTTTCTTCCCCCTTCCCCATACCAGAGAACTCTTTGATACTTTTACATTAAAGTGATCAGTGTACAAACTTTGACAGAGACTGTGACAGCTTCTTCTGTGTTGTAGTATTAGTGTTTCACACAATTGCTATTAAAAAAAAGAAATCTGAACTCATTAAAAAAATCCTCCTTTTTCACTTTTGCTTTTTTTTTTTTTTTTAATTTTCATTTTAAAGCAATTCACTGTTACATATTTTTGACTGTCCCTCAGCTTTCTAGGTTAACATGGAGGAAACATTTAGCATTTAAACCTTGAAAACATGTAAGAAGATTAAGCCTACTGAAGGGGACCTTAAAAACAGCGAGAGAGACAACACATACATACACAATGAAAAAAATCTGTAATTGTTTGACCTTATTTGAAATCAGTTATCGCTGAGCCTATTTTCAAAGAAAACACCTACCTGAGTGTATTTTTTTGTGTTTTGTTAGATGGTCATGCCGAATAAATGTTTTCCCACATTCTTCACATTCATATCTCTTGTCATCATGGTGGACTCTTAGATGAAGTCTGTGTTAGAATGGAGACAAGTTTACTTCCATATCACTGTTCAAGATTAGCAAATTTATAGTCATAAACATAAGCATAAAAGGCTTTTTTTCTTAACATAATCTGTATGGCAAATTCAATGCAAAATACCAGAAAATGCTTCTCATAAATCTCAGGAAATAATGTTTAGTTGAGGTTTTCTTAACTGCTTTTAAAAAGCAACAAAAGATGTACTAAACTCTCATATCTGAAATTAATTTATCATATTTTAATCCTCCACTTAATTTCCCTCTGATTAACAAAGATGCAGAAGTTTTTATGAGTGCAAGAAATTCAACTTTGATACAAAATTCTTATGGGATTCTGTCTGCGTTGAAATCACTAATACCCCTTGAATTAAAAAATGAATGATTGGTCACATATTAATATATTTTCAATATTTAATCATGTTTAACGTATTTACTAATGTTCCCAGAGTTACAATAAATCAAAACACATACATTCTGAATAATTATGTTCATTGAGTGGATATATATAAATCACCAAATAAGTGAGACACTGCAGCATTGTATATAATAAAAATCTGTACCTGTAAGAGCTACCATGACGAAAACTCTGCCCACAAATACTGCAAAGATGAGGCTTCTCTCCACTGTGAATTCTCAGATGTTCTTTCAAAGTTGTTCTGTTTAACAAAGGCAGTAAAATTTAATTTTAAGCACACAGGGTCACTGACATTAGGAAGTGACATAGGCCATCATTTTCTGCTTCTTTAGTTCTGATGGATCAAAATAACTGATGAATCCAAGTAACTGCCTCAATTTATGCAGATACGAACACATACATGTACACTCAAAGGTAGAACCACAACCTATCTACTATTTACTTAACCAGCTGGGTCTTTTAACATATCTGGGAACAAATATATTAAACATATCTGGGAACAGGTATGTTAAAGAAAACACAAATTTTGACAGTATTTTCTATGTAACAATCTCCTTGTTACTATATATATATAAGCCAAACTTTAATGTCAAAATAGAAAGAAATCCAATTCATGGAACTCAACTTAATTCTTCACAGGGCATATTTAAATATATAGAGAGCTATATATATGCACTTGTACACACATATACAAATTAAGTCTACTTTTATGATGGGGGAGAATAAATAAAGAAAAAAAATACAGTATGCATAAACCTTTTCAACAGATTCTACAAGTACAACTAACTAGAATCTTAGTCATTTATTGAAATGACTTTTGTCAAATACAAGTATCTTTTGTCCAAAGAAAAAGATAAGGATTATTGTTTCAGAACACGAATAAAAGTCACTTTTGGGAAAACTTTAAAGATATCCCTCCCTTTATAGAGCAGCACAAGACACCTGCACTGAAGCAATGTTAATTACCATTTAGAATTCATATTTTTTTCTTTATATTCCTAGAACAGAAATGGGTGTGTCTAATTTCTACAGTTTTTTTATGCTCTAGCTACCAATGGTCTGAACTGTATTTAGAAGTTTATTTTGTATTTACATGTTATTTCTATTTTATGTATACTACATTATATTTGTGGAAAAAATAGTATAGAATTTATTAGCAAACATTTAGAACTTCCATTGTTCAAAATGTTAGGTTAACAGTATTCTAAATTCAAAGCAGCAGCACCATCTTCCATTCAGAGAAGCAGCAAAGTGTTCTTCCATCTTTCATGAAACTATGTTTGTAAAAGTCCAATTCCTTCTTAGTCATTCTCACTCACCAGTGTTCCTCATATCCCTATCTTCAACAGTGCATTTACCAAAACATCTACAGCAGGAAGCTCTTTCTCAAATAAATGCAACATGTTCTGGCACAACACATGAACCCCAACTAGACTGAATTAGAGGTAGGACATTTTTATTATAATTCTGCCTCATAACTAATTACTTACAGTTGTTACTCTTGCATTTAAAGGTCCTTCAAAAAAATACGTTACCTGTGGCTCTGACACTACTTTTTGATACACTAGCCCTCTGAATTTTTTTCCTGTATGTTAAAAACTCAAAGCTAAAACATACTCAGAATCAAACAAAACATGCTAAGTATTTCTCTGCTATACTGAAGTTTAAACTGTCGTGAAATTTCTTACCGTTCCCTAACAGACTTTCCACAGATGAAACACGTCCATTTTCTCTTTCCTCCATGAGTACATTCTATATGGCGCTTCAGATTTCCTGTATCATTAAATTGGCGGCCACAAATGTCACAGGGAAAAGGCCCTACAAGGAAACAGATATGCACGGACTATCAGTCAAACCAAATAAGCCACACAAATTACTGACCTGTGGAAAAAAAAACGATCAATTTACAAAACAAATAAATGAACAAAAACCTTTGTCTAACAAACGATAAACGTTTAGTACAGTCAGTATACTTTAATTTCCTTCACCTTCTCCTTAATTTCTAATGCCAGGTATTTTGTCAAGTGTCATGACTGCAAAACAAAAATTTTGCATTAGTAGTCAAAATATTTAAGCCCACTTAGACTGTTCCAAAAAACGAATGTTCATTACTTTTAACAACCTATTCCCTAGTTCCTAAGTACCAGAAATACTTGGTAGTAAGGAAAAGGTCCTTGGAAAACTTCAGGTAGAATTTGACTTTACAGTTGAGAACAATTTATACATAACAGTTTTAAAATGAAACTACATGTAATTTCTTCCCTCCCAATTTTTCATTTATGTAGATCTGATACAGTGCCTCAAAAAGACAGCTGAAGAGAAAATTACAAAAAAAAAAGTCCAAAAGAAAGTCCAAAAGAGAAGGAAGAGTAGGAGCGTATTAAGTAAAAACCAAACTGATCAGGACATACAATGGCAGGGGAAGGTTTTACTTTAAATCTATTGTTTACATGTCAGAAGGAGGTTTCTATACCGAGATGGAATTTTTCTTGATGTTTCAATCTTGCAAATCGGGATTTAAAGTGCTCTTCGCAGTAGGTACACTTGAAGGGTTTATCCTGAGAATGAAGTATCATATGCTCTTCTAAATGAGGTCTGCGAGTGAAGGACTTCTTACATATCTAAAATGATAACAAAATATGTCAAAGATACTTCAGTTATGAACACGTATTTTTATTTATAAACTTTAAAAGTTTAGTTCACCTGCTCACTGCAGAAATATAAAATTAAAATTATATGCACTCCTCAAAGCCATACTTCATCCAAACTTGTAAGGCCTTACAGTCAACATCAGAAAAACCTGTGTTCTACATATACCCTAATGGATTGTACTATGTAAATTACAATGCAGATACATGGCAGCTTAAATCAAATTAACTACTGGCACCTGCTGTGAACAGCCACATGTTCTACCCTCCCTTCTTTCTGCTGACTCCAACACTTAACAGACTCTTTTCCCAGAGTGTTTCAAAATAGCAACTCAAGAGAAAATAAACCATCAAAAGCAGGCCATTTTAGATCGGTTTTAAATGCTGAAGTAGGCCTGTGGGACAGGGTGAGGCACTAGAATAGGTTGCCCAGAGAAGCTGTGGATGCCCCATCCCGGGATGTGTTCAGGGCCAGGTTGGATTGGGCCTTGGCCAACCTGATCTGGTGGGTGGCATCCTTGCTTACGGCCAGGAGGGTTGGAACCAGATGGATGATCTTGGTCTCTTCTGACCCCATTGCCATTGTTTATGACAACAGCTGATTTTAGCCTTACCCAACTTCCATTATGTTATATTGTGCGATCAATTTTTGAGAGCATACCTGAGTAACACTTTTAGCCTCAGAAAATCCAATGCAACAGCTTTATTTGTTAAAAAAATATTAATGTTAAATGCAAGCGTAAGAACATCCCATAGCTGTGAAAAGCGTAATAGCCTTCTTGCTCTTTATTGTCAATGCCCAACTGCTTCTGTGCATTTGTTCATATTCCTCAAGGATTAAAATCCTAAAGTATAGGCAGCAATTCCTGATGTTCTCACATGGATTACAGAATAAACCAACAAGCTAAAGAAATCGTGGAACTTATATCTGTGACACCTCAGCCCTCAGAACATGTTAAACAACCTGAAAACCAAGTCACAACTTCTAAGACTTCGGAACTTTCTCTAACTGCAGTAAGTCAAAATTCTACCTCTACTTTCCAATTCTCTAAGTCCATTTTCCAAGCACATGAAGAAGGTGCAAGAGCAGCAGCCTACTTTTTAAAAAATTTACTTAACGTTAACTTAAAATTTTCAAGTAAGAACAAATAAGAAACCCCATACATTAGAGTTTACCACATCTGCTAAGAGCGTATTCCGAGAAAGGAACATCAATGGTGCATGATTAATTCCTGCTCTTAAAGTGTTTCTTACTTAGTAGCAAATGGAATCTGTAATATGTTCATTCAACATAACTTCTGGAAGCTAACAGAAGTTGACCAACTACGCAGTAACTCCAACCATGGTGCAATCACCAGCAGAATGAACACCACTAATTCCTGCAGGTGATATCTCCCAGCTTCCTCATGCATGTTCATAAACCGAAGCTCATAAACAAAGCAAGACTAATAATTACATCATGTTATAGCACCTAATGTTTCACAATGCAATGCAACAGACTTAGGTCTGTAACAAATGTTAGACATATAGGGGCATATAGCAGTTAGCATAAACAAAAGAGCTGCCTTGAAAAAAAAAGTATATTGGTTGTATTAACAACCACGACAATTAAAAAAAAAAAAAACATTTTAAACCTTAAAACATTATTTGGCAGCAGACTGATAATGAATGGGAGTTCTACACACTTCTTTTTACAGTAGATGTAATTTCACACATAGGTCTCTCCTGGGAAAAATGAGGAAAGGATTCTACAATTTTACATCTAGAAAAAGAATTAGTACAAATTTACAACTCTGTTGACACATGTGTGCAGCTAGATGAGAAAATGTCCTATATTTAACATACATTTTCAATGCCTTCCTAAAACATATACTTTATGGTCATTCTTTGAAGTGTGTAATTAATAGAAGAGCAACTACTCTGTTTTTAAAGTATTCTTAACACTCAGTTAGGACACTCACTGGAAATGGGTAAATTTTAATAAAAATAATAGCTAATCACACAAAATGATAGGGCCTTCAAAATATTTCAGAATTCAACTTGGTACTATTTAGTCACAATCTGTACCTAAAAATTAGATTCAGCCTTTAAATCCATGCATAAAAATGAAATTTATTGTATAACTTACAAAGCTTACTGAGATTTCATAGAAACTCATACGTTATTTTCACTTAAGTATTCAGGTCACAAAACAACATAGTATCTATATAAAAAAATAAAAGTACTGAAGTAATACTTACATCACATTTCCAACCTTCACTCTTTGTCTTTTTAATAGAAAGAAATTCTTGTACATTCTCTGGATGAAATCTACAAGAAAGACAGAGGCTGAAAGTACTCCTCATTTTCTGTGAAGAACACTCAAATACTATATACCCATTTCTCAATTTTGTGTGTCACGAAAGTTGATCATCAAAACAACAGAACGAAACACTGATAATTAAACAATTCTAAAGGCACAAGTAACTGAAAAGCAATGTTGACTATAGACTCCTGTAGAACCTCATACGAAAGTTGCTAAGACAAAGGACAGTTTCAACTATAATGCTTTACAGATATTTACAAAGAAAGAGAGAAAAGTGATATGTAAATACTAATACCTTATAATTACAACTGTCATAGACAATTAATTCACCTAAATCTACAGAGAAATGGTTTATCTATTATCATCAACAGTACAGCCTTAGCATCTAAAACCAAAGATCTTTCATTCTTCCCTCAAATGAAAAAAACATAGGTAATTATTAAGACTGTTGTGTTCTGATCGACTGCAATAGCTAATGTGAGCATTCTAAAACTGACAGCAAAAACCTGTGGCAGAACTACTACAGAACTGCTCTGCAACTGCTATTTAGTCAACTTCCATATTCTCTATATGGCAAGCTAGTTCATACTGCTAATCGCTAGGTCCTTTGAAAAGATACTTACTTAAATCCAGTAATAGAAATAAAGCAAAAACATGCTCTTTGCATACATATATTTATCGTATGCAAAAACGGTTCTTTAGAAATGTAAGTCAAACTTGCTCATACTTGCCTCTTTACATGTTTTGCTAAAGTCTTCTTGCTCGCATGCAGCTTATTGCAGTAAGGACATTTGTGTTCCTTTTTATGAAAGTCTGTATCACTAGAGTGTTTCTTTCTGTGCACTGTCAGGTTGGATTTTGTTGAATAGCGCTGATGACATATATCACATTCAAAAGGCTTCTCACCCGTGTGTACACGTGTATGGCTCTCATATTTGCCTATACAACAGAAAAAAAAATCTGTTAGTATACACTGTAACAGATTATCACCTATGATATGCATGTTTGGGGTTTCATTCTGTAATCTCTCTCTCAATGTCATCAAGGGCTGGGTGCCTTCCACGTGGATCTTCAGATTTTTACTGGCTTACAGCACTGAGAGCTGCATGGTGAACTGTAGAACGTGGCTAACACTACATACAAGACTGCTGATAAACTCAACTAATTAATGTTTATAAAGTATATTTAAAATGAAAATAGGTACATAAAAACTAAACCAATTCATAACTACATTTTAATATTATAATAAAGTTCTTTTGTGAAAATCAGGAAAGCAAAACAGTTCTGAGGGTCATGTCAAAGAACTTTTTGAACAAGAGCAAACTAAACACACTGTTTTAAGTAGGAACTAACACACGCACCATCAACTTTATCCCATTTTTTTAACTTTTATATTTCAAAATGATAAAAGACGCAATGCAGCTATTAAAATTAAAAAAAAAAAAAAAATCCTAATACTATAAGGAACTGTTTTTTTCCCAGTATATGTGACCTAAAGAGTGTTACCACCTTATATGATCATAATTCAACTTTGTAATAACTTTACAGTAATAAATTAACAGCCTCATTACTTGAGGTTAACTTAGCTGAAAATACTGTATAGGTTTCACACTTCATGCAACTTATCTTTTAATGTCTTGCTACACTTCTCTCCCTCTTCAAAGCTGCTTGCATATAGCATGCTAACAACTAAAATTCAGAGCAGTGAATGAAAAAAAAAAATAGCATTTGCGGATTTTTCAATTAATGCCCTCAGTTCATTTCCTGAAATTGGCTGGCATCACAAATAACAGTATGTTTTTAAAAGTTAGCAGACGACTAGATACACAGGACAATCCAGAAATTCTGACCCTCACATTCAGAAAGAGAAACTATCACCTCAGTTTATTTCCCATACAAATATCACCACCGTATGGTAAAAAGGAAAGAACTACCTAACTTGCTCTTACCTATTCGATCAAATTTTTTGTCACACTTGGGACATTGCAGTAGTTTTTTGCTACTGCTTTGAATGACAACTGGAGCTAAGCCTTCAGGAATATTTCCCACTGAATCAACTGTCTCAGAACCCTCTTCAGTATCATGTTCCTTTTCACTTTGCTCTTCAGTGTCTGAATCTTCACCTGACATTTCTTCCTCCTGTCCTTCTTCATCAACATTGCTTTCACTTCCACTGTCTTCAAATTCACTTCTATCAGATATTTCCTTGTCAGAACTAACTTTTTCCAAATTGCTGTCAGATGCATCACCACTTTCACTGTCACTGTTATCAAATTTAGCTGGACATTTGCGGTTTCTCGTAGATCGTCTCGTAGAAAAGCCTGCTTTCTCAACCATTTTTAACCCATGTTTTCTTTCCAGCGAAAGGGATCTGTGGGCTCTAGCCAAATGATTTTCTAAAGACTTCTTATAACAGAAATTTCGACCACAAAAAGTGCACTGATGACTATTTAACAGTTTACCAGTCAGTTCATTGAGTGTTTCTACTGGTGTAGGTACATCAGTAACCACATCAGACTGTATGCTAGAAACACTTTCATTATTTAGTAACTTCACTGCATCTATAATATCCAAAAATTTTGCTGCTTCCAGCACCAGTGGAATTTCATTTTTATACACAAAGAACTCGGAGGTGTACAGAAACTCAAGCAAGTGCTGAAAGACAGAATGAGTTACATGATCTAGTGTGACAACATCGGTGCTTGGATTTTTGCTCAAACAGGCATGAAAATAACTACTCCCAACAGCTACTACAACTTTGTGAGCACTAAATTCTTTTCCTTCTACAATGATGAGCAAATCGCAAAATGATGGACGCTTCTGTCTATCGTCATTCAAATATTTAAGTAGATTTTTGTTATACTGTAAGGAGCTCAGTAACTTCCTTTGTTCCGACGATGGTGAAAGTTCTTGGGAAGATTCGAGCTGATCTGCAGCGGCTATTTCTGCAGACTTTGAGACAATTTCTTGAGCACAGTCTACTACAAGAATCTGATCTGAAGTATCTTTCTCATGGCCAAGATGAACCTTTTCATTTAGATTTGCAGCGAGCCGTCTCCTTTTCTTCATTGCAGAAGTGCGACTTTAAAATCAGGAGCTTCATAGGTGATCGAATAAAATTCTCGTGAGGACTCGCTTCTGCTCCAGACCTCCTTGAGAAAACACTGAACAGTAATTTCATAATCTACAAAAGAACGATGACAATAACGGCATTTAGCACTTCACTGTATTTTTTTCTGGGTTGGGTGCTTTTTGCATGCCACTTCAGTTTTATCTTTGCTGCATACCTTAAGCATGTACTGAACTTCTAAAATCACATCGCTTCCCACTCCAGGCCACCACGTAACCTACGAGCAAGGGAACAGCCGCCAACTATTATTAGCTCTAAAGCGGCGACCGAGGCTGCTTTTGGTCTCCTCCCCGCCGCGAACAGTGTAGGGAACAGGGCGCGATGGGCGTACGCTACATACAGCACCCCGAGAAGCTTCGCCTTGCCTTTCGCTCCCCGGGGGCTTCCCCTTGGGCCTTCCAGGCCGGCAGGGCTGCGGAGAGCAGCGGGGGGCTGTGGGGGCCGGGCCGGCCCAGCCCGCTCCCCGCGCCTGTCACCGCCCCATGTCAAGCCGGCGGCGGGCTCCCCGCCTCCCTCCGCCCCGGCGGACACCGGGGCCTTTGTTCCCGTTCCAACAAACCCGCGGCGGAGTCCGGGCTCGGCCCAGAGGGGCCCTCCCCGCTCCTCAGCACCGAGCCTGGGGGCAAAGAGGGCGCCTGGGGCCCGCCGCTATTACCGGGACGGCCGCGAGGCCCCGCCGAGCGAGGCACAAAATGGCCGCGCCCTCCCCTCCCCCCCGGGCGCGCTCCCCTCGCGGGGCGGCTTCGCGCCGCCCCAACGCACCTGCGCGGCGCCGGGCGCTCCCCGGGCCCGCTGGGCCGCTGCAGGCCGCTGCGCCCCGCGCCCCCGCGGCCGCTTCCG
>NC_048900.1:7053752-7105006 GCF_011077185.1 Oxyura jamaicensis | reverse complement strand
CCGCTTCCGGGTCCCGGCGCCGCGCGCAGCCGCGCTCCCTGCGCCGGAGGGCGGGCGGGAGGCAGCGGCGGGGCCGCCTCTGAGCATGCGCCCGCGACGCCCGCCGCCAGCACCCGCGCGGGCTCCGTGCCGCCTCAAGCAGCTGCGCAAACAGGCGCAGAGGCCCGCGTGTTCCAGAACACTGTGGAAAAGCTGGTACAGCTGTCCTCACAAATAACTCCGGGCTCCCAGCCCGCCAGTAGCCTCCCTCAGAAGTGTTGTTTTCGCGTTTACAACATCTCTTACTCAAAGCCCTCGCGTACTGCGCCGTCCCCGCGCTTCTCTCGCCAGGACGCCGAGGAGCAGCGGGGCTGTGGCCTGCGGCCTGCGACCGCCGGGGGGTGCAGCAGCCCCTGGAACGAGCTTCATTTTCCAAGGGCTTCCTTCAGGGAGGGTGCAGGATCAAAGCCTGCGCCATAGCAAGTTCCTTGTACTGAGAGATTTGTAAAGTAACGATGGTCGTCACTTCGCTTAACAAGCGGTGCATAACTTTCACGTACTTTTTTTTTCTTCAATAAAAATTCTGAAAACTCTCAAAGCATCTGTCACTTCATGATAGTTACTGCACAAGTACTCAAAATCCCCATACATTTTATTTACAGTCTACAATTACTTCACAACTACAATTACAACTTCATTTCTCACTGTAATAGTACATTAAAATCAGTATTTTAATTGTTTCAAGTACCTTAAATTGTCAGATCTTTCAGTTACTACTCCTGAAGTGAAAAAAAAAAGCATAATATTAATTAATAATAGAACAGCAAACACTACTATGATTTTGCTTTCACTGAAGGCAAAAATCTAATTAAGCCAGGTAAGTGGCGTTCTTGGCTCTCTTTCCATAGCAAGCAAGCACCTTCAGTTTGGAAGTATAAATATTTGTTTTTCATGAGCGAAGTATATGATGAAAGTACAACCTTGGTGAACACTATTTTGCCAGCAGGACTAACTAGAACAGGTTTGAGATTTGCATAGCTATAGAATCATTAAGGTTGGAAAACACCTTCAAGGTCATACAGTCCAACCATCACCCTACTACCAATGTCATCCACTAAACCATGTCCCTAATCATAGAATCATAGAAACACAAGGTTGGAAAGATCATTTAGTCCAACCGTCCTCCTATCACCAATAATATCCACTAAGCTACTAAATCGTATCTCGTAGCACCTCATCCAGGTGCTTCTTGAACACTGTGAGAGACAGTGACTCCACCACCTACCTGGGCAGGCCGTTCCAGTGCCTGTCCACTCTGAGAGAAAAAGTTTTTCCTGATATCTGATGTAAATCTTCCCAGGCCCAACTTGTAGCCATTTCCTTGAGTCTTATCATTAGTTATATGGGAGAAGAAACCAACTACCCTCCTTATCACAAACCTCCTTTCAGGAAGTTTTAAGGTACAATGAGGTCTCTCCTGAGCCTCCTCTTCTAAACAATCCCAGTTCCCTCAGCTGTTCCTCATAAGACTTGTGCACCAGACCCCTCTCAAATTTTGTTGCCCTTCTCTGGACATGCACATGGGGTTGTTGTGGCGAAAGTGCACGACCTGGCACTTGGCCTTGTTGAATGTTATCCCATTCGCCTCAGCCCAGCAGTCCAGCCTATCCAGATCCCTCTGAAGGGCCACCATACCCTCAGGGAGATCAACACTACCTCCCAACTTGGTGTTGCCTGCAAACTTACTGAGGGTATACTCGATCCCCTCATCCAGGTTGTCAATAAAGATTTTAAACAAGACAGGCCCCAGTACCGACCCCTGGGGGACACCGCTTGTAACGGGACGCCAGCTGGACTTAACTCCATTAACCACAACCCGCTGGGCACAGCCTTCCAGCCAGTTCTTTACGCAGAGAAGACTATACCTGTCCAGGCCACGGGCAGCCAGTTTCCCCAGGAGAATACTGTGGGAGACCATGTCAAAGGCTTTGCTCAAGTGTAAGTAGACTACATCAACAGCCTTTCCACCATCTACCAGCCTGGTCACACAGTCATAGAAGGAGATGAGGTTGAACAAGCATGACCTGCCTTTTGTGAACCCATGCTGGCTGGGCCTGATCCCTTGGATGCCACACGTGTTGTGTGGTCTCACACAAAATGATTTGCTCCATAACTTTCCCTGGAACCAAGGTCAGGCTGACAGGCCTGTAGTTCCCTGGGTCTTTCTTATGGCCCTTCTTGTAGATGGGAGTCACATTGGCAAGCCTCCAATCCTCTGGGACCAGGTGATCCTGAGTACCAGGTCCAACCTTTCAACACCCCCAGGGACAGTGATGGCACCACTTTGTGGGCAACCCATTCCAATGCCTGACTACTTTCTGAGAAGAAATGTTTTCCAATTTTTAACCTAAACCTCCCCTGGTGCAACTTGAGGCCATTCCCCCTAGTCCTATCGACAGTCACCTGTGAGAAGAGACCAACCCCCAGCTCTCCTCACACCTTCCTTTCAGGTAGTTGTGAAGATCAATAAGGTCTCCCCTGAGCCTCCTCTTCTCCAGACTAAACAATCCCAGTTCCCTCAGCCGCTCCTCACAGGACTTGTGTTGCAGACCCTTCACCAGCTTCATAGCCCTCCTCTGAACACGCTCCACAGCCTCCATGTCCTTCTTGTATTGAGGGGCCCAAAACCGAACACAGTACTCAAGGTGCAGCCTCACCAGAGCTGAGTACAGGGGGATGATCACCTCCCTTTTCCTGCTGGCTACACTATTCCTGATACAAGCCAGGATGTCATTGGCCTTCTGGGCCACCTGGGCACACTGCCAGCTCACATTCAGGTGAGCATCGATTAGCACCCTCAGATCCTTTTCCTCTGCACAGCTTTCCAGCCACTCTGCCCCAAGGCTGTAGTGTTGGTGTCATCTGCAGACTTACTGAGGGTGCACTCAATTCCCTCATCCAAATCATCAATAAAGATATTAAAGATGATGGGCACCAACACCGACCCCTGGGGAACACCACTGGTGACTGGTTGCCAGCTGGATTTCACTCCATTCACCACCACTCTCTGGGCCTGGCCATCCAGAGATTTTTTAACCCAGCAAAGAGTGTACCTGTCCAAGCCATGGGTTGCCATCTTCTCCAGGAGAATACCATGGGAGACCGTGTCAAAGGCAACTAGACTTGCTAAAGTCTAGGTAAACTACGTCAACAGCCTTTCCCTCATCCACCAGGCAGGTCACCCAGTCAAAGAAGGAGATGAGGTCAGTCAGGCAGGACTTGCCTTTTGTGAATCCATGTTGACTGGGCCTGATCACCTGGTGGTCCTACACATATGCTGTGTGATTGCATTCAAGATGACCTGCTCCATCGCCCTTCCTGGCACCGAGGTCAGGCTGACAGGCCAGTAGTACCCCAGGTCCTCCTTATGACACTTCTGACAGATGGGTGTCACATTAGCAAGTCTCCAGTCATCCAGAACCTCTCCAAGTGACTACGACCACTGATGGATGATGGAAAGCAGTCCAGCAATCACATCCACCAACTCCCTCAGAACCCTTGGTTGTATCCCATCTCGCCCCATAGACTTGTCCAGGTAGAGCAGCAGGTCTGTAACTGTTTCTACCTGAATTGCAGGGGGGGTCTTCTGCTCCTCATCCCAGACTTCCAGGTCAGGAGGATGAGTACCCTGAGGATAAGTGTACACAGCAGCAGGATTCAGTTATTTTTCATTGTGTAACTACTATATTGTGATAGACCAGAACTTTCCATACCTGTTGGCTGGCACTATTTTTTTTTTTTTTTCTTTCTTAGATTTAATCTTTCTGTACATACTAGGGAGATGCTTCAAGGACATAAAGTTGAATTGTTAGTGGAAACCCTTTACATTAGTAATCCCATTTAAAAACAAAAGCAGTACCAGGCCTTAGAAGTAAATATGAAGAATTATGGCCACATAAAAATAATCTGGGCATAATTTCTTCCAACAGTAGCATCCAGAGTTGGCTTCCACTGTCCACTTCAAAAAAAGTAGAAGTAAGTAGAAGTAGTAGTAAAACCTAAGTTTTACTAAGTTTTTCATGGACTTTGGCCCAGAGTTAAAATTTTCTTCCCATTCCACAGAATTAAATTAAACCTCTTTGACCATTATCATTTGTTTCTCTGTTGCTATCCTCTAGATTTTTGTTCTTAGTTCTCCTCTAGATAACTAGATTTTCAGTTGTTTGTTGCTAATATTATTTACTCTGTGATGAGCATGGCAGTCTGCAAAGCATCCACATTTGTCCTCACTATCAAAGTCTTCAAGTTCAATGGGCATTTTGACTCTGCAAAATGCTACACACTTCTTCTCCCCCCCCCCCCCCGGCGTTTGTTGTTTTATGTTACATGAAGGATTTAGTTCAAAGAAAATTATGCAATGCTAAGTGATCCATTACCATGACTGGCATCACTACAATACAATAATTATCCTCTGGAAACAAAATGTCCTTGAACTCTTGGGTCATTATGGCTCCTTCAGCATTAATGCTTTTATAGTTAAAATGGTACAGGCAAAATTTAACAGTATTAATCCTTTTTGTTCCAAGATTTATGCATGCTGAATTTTCTTGCTCATTAACAGAATATCACTCAGATAAAAAGGTTGACTTTTATGTTAACTAAAGAGAAGCAGCATCAAAGAATAAGCACTTGCTCATCTCCATGAGTCTGTGTAATTTGCAAATACATCTGTTTAGGTTTTTCCAAGACAGTATATTTATCACAAATATTCTTGAAATGTTGGAAATTAGGAAGTGGCTTTTTGCAAGAGGGTTTGATGTCAGAGGAAGAAGTCCATCTTGAAATACTTCTTCAGCTCAAAAACTTTACTTCTAAGATATAGTCAAACTGTGATAAATATTTGAATATTTGAATCAAGTACAGTTTAAACAACAAACACATAGGGTATAATCTCTGATTTTAAGCGTGAAGCTGACAAAATAAAATTACATTAAAGAGAGAATTCAAGTTTTAAGACCTATGGAATTCCAATAAATTCCCAATATATTATTTAACAGCTGTTGACTGTGAGTATCCAGTTGTACATCTAGTAACATAAACAGTCTAAACTTCTGCCTTCACTTTGGCCACTACACTTATCTAAGGCAAGTGCATATTTCTGTAGGAAATTTAGCACTACTTTGCTCTAGGTTCATTGTCTATGACACTGCTGAAACATGATCCACACTGTCATTCATAGTTTTTGTATCCCAGATATGCTTGCTCCGTTTCAGCAGTAATGTGTGGGGGTACTGGGAACCCAAAAAGGCTGTATTTCCTCTAGTCCAAGACTTTTCTGTATTTCATAGCCAGTCATCACATATACGGAAATGTTTTAAATTAGTCTGCGAAGTGAAAGGGTTATAAGATTGTCTAGAGACTGCAACAAGCTTTGTAGCCAACAGTGCTGAAAAAAGCTGGAGCCACTGCCAAGAAATTCTTTCAAGTAGGCCATGAAAAGACCACCCCAGTCTCTCAATCCAGGCCTGTGTGGGGCACTAATCAACTGGAGGCTTGTCATACTGTCATAGATATTTGGCATGTGAATCCTGTTCATCAGGCTTCTCCTCTCATCTCTGCCTTAAATTACAGCAACTGAAATACGTAGAGAAGAAGGTCAGATTCACTCTTACTATATCAACCTGCCTCACTCTATCCAAGGAGCTTAACCCAGGGACAGGCAAGCACTGTACGGCTGCTTGGGCTCTTTCCAGTTTCTGCAGAGAGGGACTTTATTCTCTATCAGCGGGCATGGATTGAATAACAATGATGCTTGCCATTGCTGCCTTTTTTTCCTGGGGAATTAAGGCAGCATGAACATTGCACATAGCTATACAGGCCCACAAAGCAGATTTCCTCCTGGAACTTCAATCCGGCACAGACCTTAGGTGAAATCAGAATTGGCAAAGGTGAGGAACAAGAAGCTCAGAGGGGTCTTAATAAACAGAAGGTTTATTAGATCTGTACCAAAATGTTCCTCAGTACTAGGCTTGCTCTCAGCTTCCTTTCAGAGCTCTGCTGTGGAAGAATGGTAACAGAGCAGATCGTTGTATGACTAGGACTCACCAGCATCACAGTTGCGAAGTCCTGTAGCTCCATTGTCATTCACACGTAAGATTTGCGTGAGGAACCGTGGAACTGAGAACATCCAACGTCAACTCCCTGGAAAATTAAGCAGCAAACAACTGGATTCTAAGTCCACAAGAAGATTCATTGGTGTGCTATATTCCCTTTGCACTTTGAAAATATACCAGCTGGAGAAGTCCTGAGAGAAACTGCCTGTGTATAATGCTGCCAATGCTTGTGGCACCGCAATTTCTGCCTGCTCTACTACTTCTCAACAGCCTAAGGGAAGGGAGGAGAGTGGAAGCTGAGTGCAAGAAAACAGTGGGGGAAATACCTGGTGTTCTCTGCTGATGGAGAAGCTCAAGCATTGTTACAAAAATCAATATAAATGAAAGCATCTTTCTGATGCCGTGCAAAAAACAAACAAACACACACCACAAGAATGTATATCAATTGCTTTGGACTATGCTTTCAACAGAATGAATTAAACCTTTTGTGATAATACGCTACTAGCATCAGAGGTATTTTCCTATAAGTAAGGCAAGAACTGGAGAGAAATTCAATACTTCTAATAGCTCAGATGGTGTATGTGACCACGTGAACTAAAAGCAGACCAGCTTTGGGTACAAGATCTCAAGAGGAGTTCACATGCCCAAAATTATCTTTATTTTTCTAGTCACATCAGCTGGATTAATGGAAGGTATTGCCTCTCCCTATAAACCTTGCTTTGTTTATAACTTTAGACTGTCACATCTGTAACAGTACTATCAAATTTCCAGTAAAACAAGCAAAACCAGACTTTCCTGTACAGAAATAGTCTTGGCTCTCAAAAGTCCTTGTGCTATGAAAACGTATGTGGTAAACAGCTTGAAATGTTTTGTGTGTGTCTTACTTTGCTGCATTTCCATTGCCCTGCAGAACGAGAGGCTTGTAAATGCCGCAGGAGCGCCCTGTATGCTGAGGCCCTGTTACAATACAAGAATTTAAATAATAAAGGGTAACAGAGAGCTGATGTCACTGTCACTTCTTTCAGTCAACCAGAAACTAATTATCCCTAGCTGACAGCCCAATTAAAACATTGGACAGAGGGAAATGCCAGCTATCCTCCCCTAGAGTTTGGTAATTGGAGTATTATTGCAGTCAGGCCTGGTGCTGTTTGTTGGGCCACAGAATACAAGTCAAGGCCTTTCTAGACTCTCTCTCTCCATCCTGTTCATAAACATTGTTTTTTACCCCTAAGAACAGTAGTTGCATTTTGCATTCAAAATGTTACTGTATATTCTGTCATCATAGACACCTGAAGATCATTCTAGCACTCCACGTTTACAGAGAACATGAAGTTAGGAGTTCTGTCACGAAAGGCCTCAGGTGAAGGCCTTGCACTAATTTACCCTTAAGATCCAAGGTCTTATTACCTAGTACCCTTGCAAGGGTAGAGGGAGTTTTCAACTCTAGTATTACTCTGAAACTTGAGGGCGTATTTGATTGTGTATTAGACTGATGTACTGAGGGGTCGAATACTTAACTGTAAGGATTCAGCAGTGCAGAATAAATGAGGCATTGAGCGTGCCAAGGTCCATTCTTGTTCAGGTTAGCTCTGAGTCATTGCCCTCCAAGGGCCTAAGGGATGCATTGCTTCTAATGCCACAAAGAGGAGGTACAGAACTAGTTCGTTTTGAATTACCAAGTCTATAATAAGCTTAATCTAGGGCCTTTTTAAATATTATAAGCAGTCAAATTGTGTTAATATAAAGTTCCACATGAGCTAAACACCCTGCGTCTATTATTCAGTATCTGTTTTGCAGCAACACATCCAGATTATTTATGCCTGGACAGAAATACCTTGTTGAATTCCTTATAAAATAGTAATTCTTCTTTCCACAAAACAGCCATTTCACACAACTCTCCATACCATTAGAACAGAATTACTTTGCTATATGTGTAACACAACACTTCTGTTACACTCTGAGACCCAACTTATGGCAGCTTGATCTGGACGCAACAGACGCTTTGTGGCATTTGAACCACAGAGTTACACAGTTGCACCACACCTACAATGCCCATCAGAAAACAGAATTTCACACAGGTTAAAATACATATAGACACATATGTAGAAACATTCGGGTACCATGTGTTTGATATTTCTTCTTTAAGAGGAAAAAACCCTTCACTATTGAAGATGTTTTCAGTAATACATTATAATGTATAGAAGTTTCTGAATCGGGTAAAAAATCAGAGAAATGACAATACCATTTTTTTAAAAGTTTATCATGTGAAACCAACAAATTACCAACAGTATTTAAGGCTTTCCATCCTCTGATAATATCCAATATGTAATTAAAAGGATGGCTAGGAGCAAAATACAGTCCAATAGGCCTACCAGCTCAGTGTTTATCAAGGCTTTTCAGAGCTCTTCTCCTTTCCTTTGTGTTGAACCCTCACATGGTTACAGTTGTCAGGCAATCTGGACTCATCTGTTATAGAGGCATGGTGTTTCAAGGTGTAGAAGGAGATTAAAATGCTATTCTGTGCTCTCCTTAATCACTATTGATATAATTTGTAGATGCTATTTATTTTGCATTATAAAGTTAAATGTATAATCTACAAAATATATTCCCCCACCCCCCATAACACCAAGTTCTAAAACCAGAAGGATATTTTAAGGTTATATGAGTGTTTTTATCTGTGCTTGTTCATTTGTCTGAGTCCAGCTTACATATTCTATGATGCGTTGCCCATTTACTTACAGTCAAGATGAAAGGATGTAGTTGTGAAGCTTACAGCTTGTATTACTCTGCTCACTATAAGAAAAAAACAATCATTATATAATGAACACATTACATCTATTCCTGAAGCACCACTACGGTTTAAATTTCAGGACCACCTTTTATTTTAGGTGGTACATATTATATGATTTCTTAATATATTTGAATAGTAATTACAATTTTTTTCTTCTTCTAAGAAAATATAATTAGATTCTGATACCAAGAGGCAGAACACAAATAAATTAATTATGCTTTGAGGCTGGCTGCTGCTAAAAACCTGAAGCAAGACAAACCTGCTTTCAGTCAAATAAAGCAGTAGTTACCATATGCATTGTGCAAGCATGCAGCATAGAAGAAAACTGTTTAACTAAAAATAACTGGAAATACAGAATTAATTCTGCTCAACTACTGATACAATATGCATCAATAGCCAAAGAAGCTTGTACAATAAATTGCTACAGGAAAGGTATTTAAAAAAAAAAAATCATACTAACAACAACAACAAAAAATTTTGACAAGTGAGTTAGTAAAATGCTAGTATAAATGCAACAGCAGGATGTCTTCCTGTGGTCACTCCAAAGTAAGTGCGACACAATAATCCTGAAATAATCAACTTGTAACAATGATCTTAAAGTCATTGTTACAGGGTGATTATTACAGGATTATTATTTTTTTATATAAAATAAATTAAAACACACACATATATATAAAATAAACAACAGCAAACACAGCAAAGCAAGCAAGCAAACAAACAAAAAAACTTGCTGCCTGGAGTATTGCTGGAGCCATTTCAGTAAAATCTTGCCTACTGGGTAGTTGTACATGTCTCTTTTGCTGTGGCTACCTATTTTCCCAATATTGATGTTATTTCCTTTTAGAAAGTATACTTTTCTAGTAAAAATAGTTGAAGGGGAGAACCAGTTCTTAGTTTTATTTTGTTAGACAAAATTTAGAGCCCCTGTAGCACTTCTAAACCAAAGGCTAGCAGAGTTTCTTCTGGAGGAGTCACGTTCTCTCAGGTCCTTTTCTACTGCAGATTTTTTTGTGACACCTGTTAAGTGCAGTTTCACTGGTCTCACCCACAATGACTGTGGATGCTCTGTTGCAAATGGTGCAGAAAGGGCTGACATATCTGGATGCCTTTCATGAAGATCCACAAGCAGTGCCTTTCCTCTTACGAACATTTTTGAAATTCTGCTTATACTAGTGCCCTTTATTTGAATCAAGACAGGTAGAAGAGACTTCAGAGGAATCTGGGAGTGAGAACGCTTTTCTTTCTTACTGAAAATATTTTCCCGTTGCCAACCTAAACCAAAGATTGAAATCTTTAATATTTATTACCTTGAAAATATTTGATGTAAGAAGTGGCTTGGATTAGTTGAAAGGTTTGGTTGGAGGAATCTTAATTTAGTTTTCAAACATTTGAAAACACTTTAGAAATTATTTTACTTGTCCACAGGGGAAAAAATGAGCAAGAAGGTTATACATTTTTAAATTATGAAAACATGTTTTCCCAGCAATTTTTAAATAAAAGACCATTTAAAAACAAACCAATCAACAAACAAAAATAAAAATTAAAATTAAAAAAAAAATACATCTCCCAACTAAAAGGCTCCAAAAAATTCAAAGACTGTATTGTTAAGAAAAATGACTAAGTTCATATTCCTTCTCAGTGCTTGGAAAACACCTCTCACATTTGCCGTGATATACAGTCCAAAACACTTGTGCTTCTTTTTCAGTATGATGAATGTGAGTGGATACATTTTTCTCATTATTGTTAAGGAACTTGCAAGATTTCCATCAAGTTTGCCCAGATACAAAAGCTTTTCTTCCTGTCTTGAATTACTGGTGCAACACCTACTTTCAGAATCAGTGGGGACTTCCAGCAGGTAGAAGGGTATGGCCCTAAATAAATGCCAAATTGTTACAGAATCAGATTAAGCGGCCAAAAATGGTGCAGTTTGTTAGACTAGTGGTCTCCATAACTGCTAATGTAATGTATAGCAAGTACAGTAACTTCTGCCTGCACAGTCCTCAGAAAGTTAATTCAATTTCTTGATCAGTTAGCCAGCTGTGATTATCATATCAAAATGAAAGTTGGGGTAATCATTTAAGTTACTAGTTTCCTGCCTTTTTTAAAGAGTATGTTACATTAGGACATGTTTTGATGATCTACTTTTTTAAATTAACACTGAAGTCTGACTTTGCTGCTCTAGGAACGGGCATGGTCAAGGTTTGCATTGGTTGAGTTTGATCTCTTCTTCAATAGTCAGATTCTGCCAGACGGTTTCATTCATTCAGATTAATCTTATTTAAGAAAACAGAGCTGTATGAGCTACATCTTTAGTTCATTACTACTGTCTAGCAACATTCAGGACTATATTTTCAAAAGAGCTTGCATCTGCTGTTCTTCAACCACATGAGTTTTTTCTGTAGATTAGATGAGGACCTGTAGCGAAAGTCCTTCAGAAGTCCTGGTGGGGATGGGGAGTTTCACTTCTTGTTCTGCTACACCAGTGGGTTGGTCAAGTCCTTTACTTTGTGTGGCTGAATGCTAGGAGGAAATCTTACCCTACTGGCATGAGGAACACATATGGACAGTGGCCACTGTGATGAATTCTTGTTTACTGCTGCTAGCATGTCTGTTCCCATAGGTGCTTCTATATGGAGCAAAACATCTAGTGTATTGTCAAGGTATTAGATGCAGTTTCTGATGGCACAGTGGTATTTCTGTGATAGCACTACCTTAGAACTGTGGGCTTAGAAACACGTGTACCCCAGTATCTCAGGGGGGCAGATTTAGAAGTACAAATCCCACAAAACAATGCCCAGGGAACATAGTTGCTAAAGTTCAGATTTGGGTGCTAAGACAAAAAAAACTCTCAACAGCTGCCTGTGTGCAACAACCACAGTCACCAAGGTTTTCACTGCATTGGAGGAAGACACTATAAAAACGTCTTATTTTACCAAAAGAAATCTTGATACCTAGGAAAATAGAAAGTTCTTTCTGAAATTCAACATGTGCAAAGATCTCAGCATACCTCCACACGGTATCTAAGATGCAGTTAAGCTGTCGAATTCAGCAACAAACCACCCAATGATTTAAGGGGACCCCTGGATACTACCAGAACAGGAATGAATTATAACTGCAATGACTGTTCTTTCCCCCTCTCACACCCAACGTGATGCCTAGAGATACTGTGCCATCTCCATCCAGGGGACATTTCACTGGCATGGGAACAGGGTGACATCATGTCAACATGGATGTCATTGTCACTGAAGTCAGTATCACTCCCAGTGAATAAAATAGGTGTGAAATATTCTAAATCAACACAAGTTTGGAAGCCAGAATATTTCATTTTACCTTGTGAACAACATAATTCAAACTGACAATCTTTCAGGACGTAGTTTGATACAAAACCGCAGCCTATAAGAGATGCATTGGCATTAAGATGAATGCTGTCTTAACCGATACTTAACAGGAACTTGATATCCCTTTGGGGCACTTACTATTACCTATTGTTCCCATAATATTATCTAATATTTTAGCACAGAGGCCAACATTTCTAAGAGGAATTTAATACTTGCCAAGACCCATGCTGAGACACTTCAGAGATGCCTTCAGGGAATTTTTACTTTGCACTCTCTGGAAGTCACATCCTTCAACTGGAAACCAGTAAATTAAAGAGCCCCACATCATCAGATGCTTTTCAAGACCTTGTCACAAATAGTCAATACAATGACTGAATGGAAAAAAAAAAAAGAACAAAAAAGAAAAAAATATAAGTGATATTAGATATCAGGAAAAAATTAGAAACTTCTCTTTTTGCCTTTTACAAATACTACTCTTAAATGATTACTGTGTTCTGCATTTCCATGGCAAATTGCAATACCTCAGAATGACTTATCACTGCCAACAAATGTGGTTTGCCTCACCTGTCAGCACAGTGCTGACAGGCTGAACTGAGGAAAGAACTGGTTTCCTGGCCCCCAGCCAGGTGCTCTGCTCATGAAAGGAAGGAGGATGCCAGTTTTCTCAATGCGGGATATTTCCTAAGGCCAGAATTTCTGTTACAGTTTTACTTACATCTCCTGCTTCTCAGCCTCACTATACAATCGTAGTTATCATCCACAGCATTTACCTAATGTACAGCGTTTACATGTCCAATGTGCATTAAAATCAAGCCACCTTGATTAATCATCCTGGCTACTTGATTCTCATTCTTTCTCCTCCTCTCCACCATTGCTTGATGGAGTTTTGGGGTCTGAATTCCTTCTGGAACTGCTTAGTATTGATCAGGGGAAGCAGTGCAGCATACTACCTCAAATCTCTTCCAAACACCTTTGAAAATGTTTCTTGCCTGTACAATTGTCCCTTCTGACACAGACAGGTTTTTCAATTGAATTCCAATTTTTACAGTATGAATTATCTCACTCTGAAGGAAAGAAAAAAAATTAGAAGAGGATTTGTAAGTCTGTTAACGTGTATATTCTGCTGAAGCGGAAAGCATAGAAGTAAAACCTAAATTTACAATCCATTTAGCACTTAATGTATCAGTTGTAAAAACCCTACGTGTCTCATTTTATCAAGCACTCCTGTCACCTTGACACTCACAGGAAGATTATTGGTACACAGAAACTTCCTGATTAGACGGTTCGTTAGCAGCCAGGTACAGAATACTAATTGCAAATTTTCATCTACATTGACAAGGCCTGACCTATAATTCATCTGACAGCGGAATTGCTTTGCTCGTGTTATCAACCACGTGCTATACAATAAAAAGATGTTATTTTCCAAATTTCAAAGATAACAATAAGGTAATTAAATCAGACGCTGCTGAGTTCTGCAAGTCCCAGAGGAATCCTGCAGTGCCTTACAGAGGCAGTTTGCTTGGCTAAGTGTAAAATACTCAGGAGAGACTTTGTATGAAAAAAACAAACAGTTCAAACACCTTTCCAGAAATGCAATGATTTGAACAGCGTGCACCTGAAGTAGTGACTGACCACGAGCAAGTACCAGCTGCTATCAACCATGGTTTGAGATCCTTGTAGTTGAATACACGGTTGGAAGCAGTGCCTGGAACATCGCTCCTGCCATTTCTGTTACACCCCAAATAAGATACAATTGAGTGAATAAACTTGATGCTTCTGTAATCTTACATTTTAAAATACAACCCTTTAGTTTCATAAACCCATTTATAATCTGCAGACTGATAAATCTGAAAGCCCATGCTCTATGTCTTCTGCAAGAGCGTGTTCTGCTTTGAATTGCTACTCAGGCTGAAGGAGGGAAAAAAGATCAAAGCAAGAGTTCGAAGGGGGAAGACAAAAATAATTGTACATATTAATAGCAAAGAAAGGTAAGCTTAAACATAATATTTGCATACTAACAATATCATAAAATATTTATCAGTGGATAAGCACAGGCTAAGTGAATTTCTTATTGTCTCTTAAAGGCAGTTAACTTTGCAAGTATGGTATGAAATCAATGCTCATACAGCTGATCTTGTTGCAAGGTTCCTAGTTAAAATGCAAATAGATTATAGAAGTTTTGTTAATGAAATAAACAACTTCCTGTTACAAAACAATTCTCTATCCACCAGACCATTTACATGTTGGTTTGTTCATTCATAATTATCCAAAGAACTCCAACAAAAAATAACGCTAGCTATGTATATTAAAGAGGGTATGAGCCTCACGAACAGGAAGATGATCTGATCAGATCCCTTGTTCTAGCAAGCTCCATCATCTGGAGTTTCCAATAAATACTTCAGAAATGTATTCTAACTCTCCACACGAGATGACAATATAGATACGTGCTCTTAAGTTCATACAGAGGGCACCTGCATTTCACTGGGGATAAGTAAAGTATCTTTCTACTACTGTTCTCTTAAAATGTATGGTTTAGAATTAACCTGCTGTGACGTACTTTAGCTGCAGCTACAATTACACAGATCAAATCCTCCTCAACTTTCTGATACGCGCTTCAAAGCAGCTTTCCAGATGTGTTTATCTGACTTCAACAGGACAGTTTGCATGAGTTTGCACACATCTCCAAAATGTGCAGGATGAGATGTCTCCTAGTGGTTAAAAGGCCCAAGGGATGTCACGGCTGAGTGACTTCATGCCCTCATGCTCCATAGGCTTTTCATAAAATGAAATTCTACTAACGGTGAACAGTGGCACATAACTGTGATGAAATCTGGCAAGTATGTAATAGAAGATAAAAGGAAAACGAAAAAATAAAAGAGCATGGCTAAATCCTAGCAAGAAAAAACAAAGAGCATCAGAAAAACAAGCAATGTATAATAAAACCAGAAGTTTTCTGCATTAGGAATGCAAAATTAGGGACTGACCTAAAATAGGCTGGAGTTGTTAGAAAAAAACTAATGCTATAATCAGAGAACAGAGAGTCACAGGATCATATAGGTGGGAAGAGACTTCCGGAGGTCTCTAGTCCAATCACCTGCTCAAAGCAGATCCAGCTTGAGCACACTTCCCAGGACCTTATCCAGCTGAGTTTTGCATATTCACAGCCTCGCTAGGCAGTATCATCATCTTCATCACTGTTCCACTCTTCCATGAAATCACCCACCTGCTTCTGACCAGTGTTTTAATTGCCAGTGACCAAAAATCTTTTTAATAAAAGTTTCAGGTTAGTAAACAACAAACAATTTGTAAACTGTGTAAACACATTGCCTACTTTCAAGGGAGTTATACACTTAATGTGGATTATTTAACTGCAGTTGTTTCTGGTTATTTTATAATTTAGATTAAAAACATCATAACATTTTACAGACTAAAAGAAAGATCAATTACTTAAGAAAATCACCTATAGTTCTATTTGACCTAGAAGGCACAGAATGGTGTTAGTAAAAATTGCACTTTAAATTGGAGCAACACCAGTCTCACTGCCTATAGCTGGCAGCAAAAGATGTTGGGTGATGAAGGTGGCTGGCCAGAGATGCAGTAAAGTATTTTAGAGGACATTACACTGACCAGTATAGTCTGATACTATATCACATTGTAATTACTGCAAAGAAGCAATAGGAACAGAAAGGGCAGCACTTAGGTGAAAGAAAATGGCAACACCAGCCCTTTTTCCTGAGAAAGTGACAGCCTCCAACTTGTATGACTGCAGAATTTCATCAAAGCTAAGCTGTACTGAGAAAAAAAATAGAACAAATTGAAATTACATTCAGATGTCACGTTTCACCGTGTACAAATGATGACCAGAATATCAGCAATGTGGAAATTCAAACCCTCTCCTGTCAGCAACTTCTAGGAATTGGAGCAATGGTAAATTAGTTTGCTCACCATTAAATTCTGGGATATGCATAGATCATGAGGAAGAAGAAACATTTGAAACAGGCATTGTGAAACACAGAGTTAAGTTTCAAATCGGGTGAAAATGCAGCTCTTCTGGCCATCTTGTTTGGCTATCCCTACAAGCAACCCAATATTAAGAACTTTCAGAAGACCTAGTATTTGTTCATACACTTTGGTCTAGAAAGACGTGGCACAAGGTTATTGAGTGGCAACAGTGCATGAACAAAGTGGGAATGAAAGAAGGACCTTGAAACAGGGAAAATTTTAAAACCATCCAGTTCACCGAGCTGAAAGAGTGGATGTGAAAGTAGCTACCCATTACAAACAAATGCCATAAATTGTCTGAGCTTAATCTTTTTCATGGTATGATAACATAGCAAGGGCCAAGCAGATTTTTGTGTTTTTTCTTGGGCTCGGAAATGCCTGGTCTCTGCACAGCGGCAGGGAGAGCAAGCAGGAAGCACTGAGGGCCAAAGGCCAGAAAGGCATGTAGAAGTGAAGATGGTAGAAAAAGGAGAGGAAAGTCATCTCTTTCTTGGCCTGAATGATGCTACTGCAATGATTTTCATGGTATAGCCCACCCATTGTAAACATACATGCTGAACAACACATGGGCTTGTAAGGTATCAGAAGACTAAAGTTTCTATTAGGGTTGTAGCATCTGAAAGTGGCTGCTGGGGCTGTTGTCATCTTCCTTCCCCTCCCCTTTTGCCAGGCTAGGACAAGGCTTTAAGATCTGTAAACAAAGGTGCAATCAACTGATGAGTCTAAATCTGCAAATGAAAGGTCCCCCCAGCTTCAAAGTTACAACTAATGGACCTGTCCTGATGAAGGGCCTGTACCAGCTCCCAGCTGGTATCCCCTTAAAAAATAAAAATGGCAAAAGTAAATAAAACCAGTGAAAAACAAAAAACAAGCAACAAAATCCCAAAACAACAAAACAATAACAACAACAAAAAGATTCTGGCAGAGAATCAGCTAATATCTAACCGTGAAAAAAAAAAAAAAAAAAAAAGACCGAATCTGGGATATTTTAATCTTCATGTACTAATGGGGTTATGATACACAAAAATGCAAAAAAACATGAAGTGTTTATTAGCTGACTTCATGCAAAAAAGCGTAAAGTGTTTACACTATGAATCAGAAGACGTCATGGAGCTTTAATAGAAGATAACGCATGCTGAAAGATTAAAAGAGCCCTGTGCATCATCTGCTGTGCTGTGTCAGCCAGACACGCTGTACCATTCATGCACTCCTGCAGCAGAAAGCTGGGGAAAGACTCCAGTCCAGTTCACAGACAAATCTGCACCAGGTTTGAAAAATCACTCAGACCTGCTGAAGTAAAACCTTAACAACAACTGCCTTCTGAAGCAAAGTCTGTAGGTTTGCAGGGAACGGGCTGAGGAGGGTCACAGGCAAAGATGGGTTACAGTGGGCTCAGTGCCTTTGGTAGTACCTTGCTTTCAGAGATGAGGAGAAAGCAGTGAGGATCAGCATCAGCCTTCTGGAGAACAGACAACTCGGTGGAGGATGTCCTATCAAGATGAATATGGCTCATTCAAGAATTAACTTTCTACTCATCTTCTACCTCAGTTTTTTGCTGCTCATCCATTTAAAAAGTAAGATTTGTTCTTTTTCTTATTGTTCTGACATGTCCTCTGGGTAGATTTGCTAGACGTGCACTTCTAGCAGGAAGCTTGTGTTGTCAGAAGGCTTTAAAAATTTGATGGAGATGCCAAAAAAGATTTGGTCCAGGAAACTAAGTTGTATAAACTCATTGCATGATAGCTTTCCTGATCTTCACACTTAAACCTTTTTCTTAAATGAAGAATGAAAACATTTTAAATACTTTGCTTCACATATTGAAAGTACAGCAATAAAGCGTTCTGATAAAATTCTAGCATGTTGATACCATTCATCCAGTAAGCTCAAACTTAACTCTTTAAAATAAAAGTATTTTGCTGAAACTGTACAAGCTATGTATTTTAGCAGCATCCATTGCTTTATTATATAACCTTTCGCTTAAGTTTTTAATTAAAATCTCTCCAGAAATCAGTTATTAAACAACTGATATTTGGTGTACTAAATATCTCCATTATGAGTGAGTATAAAAGTCCAACTATTTTTAATAGAAAAAAATATTTACAGCAAACTTTCACATAAACAGAAGTATGCGAAGTGTTGGAAGTCACAATGGGTTTCCTTGACAATTTTGTCAGATGGCTGAGAGTAAATCCAAGCCAAGGACGCTAAGTGGCCTCAGCTGGTGAGGCTGATGTATGTTTATGAAAAGCAGTAGCTCTTAAACATGCTTAAAATGAAGACAGGCAGGATGTGTGTCTGTCTGAGGAGGCTGTTTGATTTGCGTATGTTGAATGTGAATTGCAGTAAGACAAAGCTTTGAGCAGCTGCCATTAAACAAGAAGACTTGGCATTAGCGTGCAGTGTTGTGTAATCTGGGTCACCTTCTGTTGCTGCATCACTCAAATTGTTACTTGGACAGTTTACAGCCCAAACTAAATTAAAGACTGAAAAGCAAACAGATGCAGTTAGTTCAACTGGCACTGAAAAAATTCCAACTTTGAAATGTAGGAAAAATGACATACAGGATGTAAAAAATACAGTTTTATCCTTGCAGTTTTCTTTGTCAGGGATCTATTGATGTGAATCAGCAAAGCCAAAACGTTCTAAATTGTCTCACAACAGGACTTTCTAGGAAAAGACAGAATAAACCTTCCACTTTCAAAAAGTGATTTTTAAAATCTGTGCACAGGAGGATGAACAACCAGAAAGTCTGAGACAGAATCTGCTGTCTAATTAAAAGGAAGTAACAGGAATGGCGATAATTAAGAAAATTCATTTATAAACCAGGCATGCAGTTTAGAACAAACCATAAATGCTGCAGGGATGGAGGTAACAAATCAGGTGTTTATAAAATTGAAACAGTCACACGGAAAACATCACACACAAAGAAAGCATTGCTAGGATGTAAATGAGAAAAAAGGCTCCCAAAAATCACTTTAAAAAAAAAAAGATTAACTACAGGTTTTGGCTTGGACTTTGGCTGAGCTTTGCTTAACAGAGGATATCAAAGGAAAGAAAACTACTCATATGTCATCTTGTGTCTCTTCCTTAACATAGAAGCTGGCTAGGGTGACATTTCAGGTGTGGCATGAGTTTTCTTCCCTGGGATATGGCCATATGGCCAGTCTCACGCTAGAGGCTTTTCAGTCTTGGAGGACTTGCTTTTCCCCAGGTAGATTTATGGTTGTTACAAACTGATGTAATACAAATTGATATACCAGTGTGCAAAACCTACAGCAGGAGCCAGAATGAGGCTCAGGAGCATCTCTCTGTGCACTGTACGTGATAATCTTGGGGGTACTTTCTCTCAAGAAAGTCTGTATGCCACTTGAAACTGTTGAGAACTTCTGTTAATAAAAACTGAACTCTGAACAGGTAAAGCAGGTCGATGCAGAAGAACTGACTGTAATTACTGACTGACTTCCTTATTTAAAAATTAAAGCTGAGAAAGACCAAGAGCAAAAAGCAGAGAATAAAGCAGAACAGAGATGATTTCCAATGTGTATAAACATAAAAACAACTGTGGTTGATGTAAAGTCAATTGAGCAGACTTGCCTTTCCCCAAAATATTCTAATCATAGGTACTACTTTAAGTCTATCATAATTATTTACTCTAAACAACTCAGGAAATACATAGGATTTAGAAGACAAGTTTTCCTAAAGCATATCTGCTTTTAATGTTTCTTCCTGCTCATCCATTCTCCTGAGGTGAACAGTAGTATGCTTGACTGAGAAGTGGGGGAGATACAGCCGGGACACTACAGGATACAGTGAGACACAGAGGGTACACCACAGAACAGCAGATCCTTTAAGAAAAGTTGCAATTAAATTAAAGCATGTTGCAGGAAAATTGTTACATAAATATTCTAATATAGCATAAAAGTAATAGGTTGAACTAAAGAAATTTAAACAAATTGTTCAAAAATAATTGTGTTCCCTCCTATTTGTAGGATAGTTAGTTCATATGTACTTGGGGGAGATTATGAAATACTATTCTTTAATTCCTGTACCATACCAAGAATTAAACTGCTGGTAAGCTTTTATTAAAATCTTCTGGCTGTACATAAAGCTCCTATAAATCTGGAAGTATTATTGAACAGTCCTATCACTTGTGGCTCCTTTTGAAAACACAGGATGTGTAAAAATGATACTTTACATTTTTTGTCACTATTAACACCACTTAATATCAGACTGTACAGTGACAGGATTACAGCCTATAAATCACAAAAACAATTCCAACAAACAATAGTTTTTTCTTTTTTTTTTTTTTAAAAAAAAAACAACAAACTTTAATTCTAATTATGTAGTTCTAAGCATAATTATGCTTTGAAAAGCATTTTAGTATAGTCTGCCAGAGGCCCAACAGATGCATAATGCTGTCAGGTGCAACACCTGCACAAATACAAGTATAGATGCTCATAAATGCATGCACTGGGTAAAAAAAAAAAAAAAAAAAAAGACTACCTATAGTTCCACCCCTGCAAAGTTCTGTTTCCAAACCCGTTCCTCCAAGTGACATTATCAGAAACAGAGAACTATGTCCTAGGAAACATGTTAAAAAAAAAAAAATGGTGTTACTTGTTCCTGTTTTATTGTAGTAGAACTTTGAAGTATGCGTGGTTCTGTTAAAATCCAAGATTTAATTCAGATCTGGATGTAGGCTCTTATGACTGTCACCTGTGTCAAGCACACCCCAACAGATGAGCAAATAGAAGTGATTAGCTGATGTGGGCAGTAGTCAGTTTCTTGCTCCAAAAACCTTTCTATTAGGTACACTGGTTTTCTTGGATCTTAAGGACAATGGGACAATTAAAAACTGCACTTGCAGTTGGTGTTTCAAGGGAAATGTGAGACCTCAATCACAATGGTGTTGAAGAGCAGCAGAAATTAATTCCTCCTTCTGTCCTAATTATATATGTATTAAAATATCTGACATTAAATTTGTATGCAGAATTGCTCTACTGAAATACTAGCCCACTTTTTAATGTATCACTAAGATTACCATTTATTGGTATGTTAAAAAGAATGGATTTTGGCGGTCTTAAAGTTTACTTTGTTTGCTTCTGGGAAGTGAATTTGCACCAGATAGAATTCCTGCTGCCTGATGTGCCATAGAATGGATTCTGTTTTACTTTTTTTTTTCAGCTGTTATTTGTATTCATTTGTGACAATCACTAAACCAGATTTGTTAAAAAAAGAACTAATGGTCAGCTTTAAAGAAGGAAATCTTTAAAGAAGAGTTTAACTCTTTAAATTTAAAGAGTTAAAAGAATTTAAAGAAGGTCAACTCTTACAGAACACCACAAGGCTCACTTTTATCTCTGAGAACATTTGGTAAAGAATCTTTTAGAGGATGACCTGTCTTCATGGAATACATCGCTTTTCATGGTATATTGATTAATGCAGTACCTGGAAAGACTTAACTTTGAGGTGATATCTAAAACAGCCATCATAGAAAACCCTACAAGTGAAGTAGATTTTCCAATTTCCTTAATGTGAAGATGGTGCTCACGGTTATGAGTATTGTAGCTCTGTATGTAAGCCCTCAGTATAAATTGGGTTTATATGCTGCATTAATTGCAAACAATTTGTTTCCAAAAATTACACTAAAACTATGGAAGATTAATCTGTGGTGGATGCAGAGAGTCAATTCTGCATGAGAAGAGCCCGTGAATCATTAGGTGCGATAGCTGACAGGAAGCACATCCCAAATCCAGAGCAGCATTGATAAATAAATGCTTGTCTAACAGCATTTTCCAGCATATAGCTCTGAAAAGAAAGTTGCTTTAAAAAAAAAGTGGGGGGAATTATGACAAAGAAAGGTATAATTTAGGCATTGATTTTGGAGGTGAATCTGTCTAGGGTCAAGTGCAAGTTCACCATTTTTTAAATCTTAATCCAGTTTGCAACAAGACATATTTCCCTGTTATATTTCTATTTTCAACAACCTTTATAATGGATAATCTATCCATAATGCAGCATTATCATATCTTTCTTTGGCAAAAATAATTTCAAAAATATATATAATTTTTTAACCATTCAAGTGACTTCATGACCTTTCAGCTGAGCTGAAAAAATCCCTATTGATTTTGTAATTATTCCCCCAAATGTTGATAAATTAGGAATGGAATTTCCTTTGAGATTGCTATCAGCATGAACAAAATATCCAAGCTTTATTTGCACCCCTTTTCTGCCCCTCTGAGAGGCTGAGGCTGTGCAAGTTTTCCCCGTGGAGAAGCTCTTTCAGTTTCCTGCAACTATTCCATTACTAAACTTCTAATTAATGCTTAATTACTGTGTTAGGAATAAAGCTCTACTTACAAAGATTTGTGGTTTTGCTTATACTGCCCATCCCTCATGCACACTCAGATGATGCAAGTAGCTTTCTAGCAGAGCATTGTTCAGATGAGCATCGGATGCATTCATAGCAGAGGCATCCCTTCAGCAGATTCCCGTCAGCTTGCTGAGGAGCGCAGTGCCTGTCAGGGCTGCTGCCACCAATGCTGGAGCACAAGCACCAGGAGCCCTATGGCTTTTCCTTCTGTCCTCGTTGTTCTACATTGCACCCGTATTGTATCAAAAATGAAATGATTTTCAGATGCTTGCCATCATCCTAAAAGAGATTAAAGCAACAGCTTCCTGAGCCAATTACAAGGTTTTGGTTTTTCCTCCTTTCAGTTGTGTGTCTCATTACAGATAACACCTCTGTCTCTGGAATCAAACAAAATCCTGAGAAGGTAGTGTAGCAGCCCTATAATTTTTGAACAAGGAAGTAACTTGGTCAATCTTGTTCCACTTGCATAAAAGTGACATTAGAAACATCCCAACCACATTTGTATTTAATTTGTTTTTACTATATACATAAACCATTCAAAGGTGTGTCCATCCAAAGCTTACAACTGTATCTAGCTAGTCACAGGTGCATGGGGGGGATTTGGTGGCCTTCGTAATTTTTTACAAACAATTTGGAAAGTTCATTAGGAATGGCTCAGGTGTTTTTTGTTTGGTTGTTTTTTCTCCTTAAAGAATTTGTCCATAAGTGACTTAGGGCTCTCTATACCCATTTCATAAAATTACCGTGGACACATTAGAGCAGATCTGTGCTGCAGACTGAGAGGAGTTAGGGAAGCACTTCAGGGGGGCAAAACCCACTTACAGGAAGCAGGAAGATGCCTGGTGGCCACCTGAGCAAAGCTCTGCTGCCGTGGTGCCTGGTTTTAGCCACAGCCAGAGCACAGCTCTGTTGACTTATCTTTTATCTCACCAGAAAGAAGTCAGACCAAGCCAACATCAGTGTGAAATCACTTTTTTCTTGCCAGTGCAAGTATTGAACATAATTTTGGCAATTTTTGGATTAAAGTGCGTATTTCTGGCAAGCATGGGTTGTTTCTTTCCTCTTTGTAACCTTGTCTCAGTTAACAGAGCTGCAAGACGGGAATATGGAGTTGTTAATTTTTGTTAGATTTCATAAACTTCAGTATAACTGCAGTGATATTACTTCCATCAAAATACTACAAAACTGAATTGTCGGAATAAACAGACCAATTCACAGCAGGCACACATAGATGGCCAAATTAAATATGTCCCTATAGAAAAGCTACACAAAAAGGCAAATACTTTTCTGTTATGACATATAAGACATCAATGCACTCTTCAGTACAGACTATATCTCGTTTTGTCAGAAAGGCAATTAGGGAAATGCTGAAGAGGGACAGAAGAAACAGGAATACATTTAAAGAGATGTGACCTATGAGAAAGGGTCACAGGAGAGAAGCCTGGAGGAGGACATGATTACAGTCTTTCCTACCTAAAAGGGAACGGCAATCAAGAAAAACGATGCTAACAGTTGCATGCCGTAAATTCCACATGCAGCAGGCAAGACTGAAGTGAACTTTCCCAATTGCAGGATAATCAAATCTCTAAATCAGAACATTTTAATGAACAGATTAGGTAAGTAACTGCTAGAGCGTGCCCAGACTGCTGCTTCACAGCTGGTGTTATACAGCCAGAGGGCAGTCAGCACCACCACCTCAGGGAGATGGAGACCTCAGGTGATGGAGACACAGGGGTCCCTGCCCTCCCTGGGGCTGGGGGCAGGCGGGGCACAGCTCCTGGCCGAGGCGAGCAGATGGCA
The DNA here is from genome assembly GCF_011077185.1 of Oxyura jamaicensis. Taxonomy (NCBI): domain Eukaryota; kingdom Metazoa; phylum Chordata; class Aves; order Anseriformes; family Anatidae; genus Oxyura; species Oxyura jamaicensis. The sequence goes on along the minus strand of NC_048900.1, from coordinate 7,080,610 downwards.
CCACAGCTGGGAATTATCTGCTGCTCAAAACAAAGGCAGCCAGGCACCCAGCCCCGTTTGGTGCACGATCAACAACGCTGTCTACATTTCAGCTAGAAAATAGTTTCCTCTCATTCTTTGCGATATCAAGCATCCACTCGATTTCCTGGTACTTACATAAGCATTTATTATTATGCTATTGAAGGCTCTCATTCCTATAGGGGTAGATGGCCCCCATGCTAGTAATCATGTCTATTGCATACATAGCCATAGTTTGACTACCAGATTTTGGAGTCAAATCACCTTTTTTTTTTAAAAAAAAACACTTGTAATTGAAGTGTACTTAATATATTGGCAGTACAATGCAAGGAAATAGTAATAAAGGGATAATTAATATCATTTTTGTAGTAAAAGGGCTGAAGAAAAATAAAAAATAAAAAATGGATTGCCTGCTGAACCAGCCAATTTCCCATAAAAGCACAGTGCAAGACAGGTACCTACTGCAACAAAAGAGATAACACAAAAAGTCCTAGAAAACTCTTTCAACTGATCTTTCCTGACATACTACAAGTAATGCTTTAATTATTCTACAACCCTGATGTTCATCTAGGAGAAACTTAACTTTTTATGACAATAAACTCACATTTAAAAAATGCCAAGGTTTAAAAAATATGTATGTATATAGTGCCAACTACCAAGCAACATGCACTAGTCCATTCCCCTCAACACTTAATATGCGACACATTCGTTCTAATAAATAACTTTGAGCAACAGCAGTCTAAGTGCCTTTGATCCTGCTACAGGGGGTTGCAGGCCAAAAACCTCTCAATGATGCTTCTTTGTTTTCTCTGTAATTCACATCTCAGCATTAAAAAACAAAACAAAACACTGTTTAGACAATGCCTCAATCTCTAAGCAACGCTGATTATTCCTTTTACTCTATGGTGGCCCAAAAAGGGAAGAAAAACCCTGATATTTACATTTTCTACAGGAAGCCTCTAAACCTAATTGACTCATCTAGAGTCACAGGCAGTAGGCAGCAAACAGATAAGTGATGTGTATTACTTTCTAGATTGATATTACAGATTAATTTGTTGTTTTTCCAAGACTAACATGTTTCAATCAATCCTCACTGTTGTTTTCTCAGCCACTCAGTGCCATAACATGTGAAAGCCCTCTCAGAGCAGCAAACAGTGAAGCACCCAGATAAGCCTTTTCCCAAGGAGATTCTTCTGTTTACTTTATATTGATTATATTTTAGTCACCCATAAAATGGGTCAACAGAAAATTTGCTTCTGCCTTTTGACAAATATGACAATAGACAAGGCTTCTCTTTGGGCAGCCTGGCAGGCGGTCACATGCACCACACAGCTGCCACTCGAGCTCCAAAGGGCTCCTTCGGGCTGCAGCAGCAGCACGATGCTCTCCAGGCATCAACAAAGCAAGCCTGCAGTCGTTGCTGCTACAGCTTCAGGTTTAGGGCAGCGCCCGCCTGCCTGAAATCCCATCAACATAGACAGAAATCAAAATACTTCTAGGGCTAAATAATTCTGTGGATAGAAAAGGGGCATGGGCTGGGGCTGCTAACCACTGTGTATAATGCCCTCGCTCCAGCAGCTAAGGCTCAGAGGCAGAGCCCAGGCAGGGCACTTGCATGGTACAGTCTTCTCTGCTGGGAAGTCCTGTGCTTGAATAATTGTGGCCTGGGTGGATGCTAAGGGGAGAAGCTCCTTGCTTCTTTCTGCTCTTGCTTCCCTTCCCAAGGCTGAGCATACTGGAATCCTATTCCCTTAACCTTTCCTGGAATAAAGGGACAGACAAAGCATCTTTAATTGCATTAGTCAGAGTCTGAAAACAAGCTGCATTCCTTCATAGTGCACTCACAATGCCTGAGAGCAAGCCTTTGGGCAAGCACACTAACCAACCCAGCCCATGCACGCAGCCACGGACACGATGGCTTGAGATTTCCTTGGCCTCTGGTTTCTAAGAGGTACAACAGTGTTCCTGCATTGTGGAAATAGTGAAGGGTGGCTGCTCGCTGAAGTAGTTAAGCTCAGAGCCGCTCTAATTCAGATTCAGGCTGCCTGGAGAGCTACAGGAGGAGACAAATGCAGCATACATTGGTCATACTCTTTCGTCAACAGCTCTTGTTCTCCCTTGTTGGGGTTTGTAGCAGGATTGGTAGAGCACTTCATTAGCTCTTTGTTCCACAAGGAGGGCCCAGAATTTGACTGTAACACTTTACCTCCTTTCTTTCACTGCGACATAGAAAACAACATAATTTGGCAGGAGTCAAAGCAAGGACATAGAAAGATAGACAGTCATCAGCCTGTGAGGATGCAAGCAACTGTAATTTAAGTAACCTGCACTAATGAATTAATCACAGTAGGGAACCCAAAACTCTCACTGTAATAATCTAGCCTTGAGAAAACATCTGTATGCAGCAGTAGCTTCCAGTGTGTCTTGCTAAGCTTTGTGACTACTCGTAGGTGCTTAAGCAGCCAAGTACTGCCCTTGCTATGGCCAACCATCCCTGAACCTGAACGAAGTTAAGTGCCTGCACTGCAGAAAGAAGCAAACAGGGTCTGTTATCAGCAAAAAGTCTGGGGCATAATTCACCAACCTCCTAAAAGCTGGAAACAGAACCTCAGAGCACTTCTGGAGTTACGCACATCACCATGCTGCTGCTTGGACATCAGCCAGGTCTGGTGCAGCAGTGGTGCAGCTGTGTTAGCACTGTGCTGAATCCTCTCAGCGCGAGCTCTTGCAAAACATGTTAGCTGAGGCACTGGGTCATGTCAACACAGCTGAATGGCACCTGGATTAGAGCTGGCTCAAAGCATGAGAAAGGAGTTCTGTCTGTACCTACCCATGTACATCTTGTTACTTATGCAGGCATTTTTCCAGGCTCTCTCTTAAATGCAGTGCTAAATATCCCACAACAATCCACGGATGATCCCATTTAGGTGGGGTGGAAGAGGAAAGCGGAGCTCAGGATTACGTGCACAGTTCTGGAAACGTTGATTACGTGCCACAGAAGATGTAATTCAGTTGCAACAGGCAAGATACGGAGTCTACAGGCTATGTAGCATGCAGTTCCTCCCAATTCAGCCTACAAAACAATAGTTAAAGTTGAAAGTAAAGCTATCCTCAAATGTAGGAAAATATGAAGGAAGTTTTGGTTTATCATTCTCACCAACACACTTTGCTGTCTACTCGCATACTTATTTGGAGCCGTATATCTCATGAGAACAGAAAGAAAATAGGTGCCTCTACAATTCAACTGCAAAAAGTAAATCTGGACAACATTTCGTAGGACCCATCAATTCAGGCTTTCTAGCTAAACACATTCCTTCTCTCACATTAAAGACTGCTGACATTTGTATGTCTTTATTCACTAATGGTACTGAACATTTTGCAAGCCTCTATCTGTGTAAAAACGCCCTCTGCTTGATGTAACAAGAACTATCTGTACTGTTCTCTCTTGAGTATGTCTTAAATGTCTGATTCAATTTAGTCTAACATCTACCCATTCTGGAGCTCACGGAAACGTGCAAGAAGAGCAAGGTGGCTAAAATCAATTGCTATTTCGGCATTCAAATGACTGCTTCCAGAGAACACTGAAGAACAAGTAGGCATCCCAGAACTTCTGCTATTGTCTATGCTAGTGACAAGTGAAAAGACAGAGGTATTTAGGTGAAAAACTTTAATACAATTAAACAGAATAAAAGATTGACACTAAACACCTTTGGGGAATCTTTCCAGCAGACCAACCTAACAATCCAACAAGCAACGGAAAGAAGGAAGAGGCCGCAGTTCTGCACACATAGCAGAACAAAACCAGATCCATCACTGTAGCCTGAAAGAGCTCCATCAGATACTGCACGTTGTGGGGGGAAAATGCATGTCTACTCAGATTCCTATGGACACTTCCTGTTCTTGAAGATCTCTGTAAGCATTCTCACTGTCCAGTGACTTATGAAAATTGCTTCAAGTGGACCTCCTGCATCCCCCTGCTTCCAATTGTTTTGCTGCAGTAAGTGATGCATATGTTGTAGGTATTTCCAGTATTCCACGTATAGCATTCAACAGAGCTGATTTCAGTTTTTACTTAATCTGGTTCACCTTTAAAAGTCCACTGGTTTCAGTGAAGATGCTGCTGTGCTGTCCAGTTAGGGCCAGAATGGCTTTTCTTTACATAACAGAAAAATTGTGGTTGCAATCAGGAGTGGCTTCTTTTCAAGCAGATGGAGAATGATGTTCTTTGAGATACTTGTGATGAATCAGAAATAGGACTACACTTACTAATCTTCACTAAAGAATTTGACCGGCTGGAAACATTGCTCTCTGCTCATTGTATCTAAGCTCTTAAATTAAGCTTTTAGTAATCTTCATTACTACTAAAACCAAATGGATGCTGTTATTGGACTTTACAGGAATTTCTCTATAGCATACATGGCAACCAGTTAGAAACTTTTGCATTCTGAATTGTATCTGTATGTCTTCAGGCTTGCATAGAAACATACTGCTCTAGCAGAAATCCACATAATGACCTGCCAATGCTATTTAATTATGCCTCAGTGAGACTTGCGGTGTCACCTTCTCTGCAGACAGAGGAACCCTTTCCTTACTTTTATTAACATAACTATAAACACTCGGCTAGCAGAGACTTACTTTCCTGTCTTCTTTTAGCCTTGCACATCTTTTACGCCATGGCCCTGAATCAGCCTGAGGAATGCTGGGTCCTCACGGGTGACTGCATCTTTTCTGTGGTCACTGATGAGCACCAGCACTTCTGTTAACCATAGGCACGAGGTTACACATGCTTACAGTGAGCCTGGTTTCTGGAAAATAGGTGATTTTTAAATAAATCATTATGAAATCAATATGAGGAATTAACATATCAGTAATAGGTGCTGAGCTTTCTGCTCTAGTTGACACTGCTTTAAGCAAGTGGGTTGGACCGGACCACCTCCAGGAGCCCCCTCCAACTTCATCTGTTCCATTCTTCTATCCTGTGAGCCCCTCCAAGCTGAGCTGAGGTCATTCCTGTGGTGCTGGTACAGCAGTAACTTCAGGGCCTATATCAGAAAAGCTGTCTGATCAACCCTCGAACATTTATTACCATTCAGTAACAAGGAGATTATTAGAGCTTGCAGGAAGCTGGTTAGTGATTAAAAAAAAAAAAAGGGGGATGGAAAATAAGATGGGAAAATAAGAATCTGAAATATATTTCAGACCCCATTTGAAAAAAAAAAAAAAAAAAAAGTGCAAGCAAAACCAGTTACTAGCTTCATACAAAGATCCAAGATCTCCACTCCATTACCACTTTAGCACAGACTTGATACAATACCTCTTCAGTCCCCCCGCAGAGCAGTAGGAATGCAAACACAGTCCCAAATAAGACCCCCAAGCTCAGAAATGTGTCCTGACATCAAGGCTGACAGTCCTGAGATGGGGGAAGCTCCTGCAGAACAGAGTAATGAATGATCAGCCGCCCCAGGAACATCTGCAAAACCTGCCGCTTGCCTTTTAAAAAATTTTTGAGTGTTTTTAAGATCTTGACCTTGATGAGAGGTCCAGTGATTCAGCCTTTCATACTGCAGTCATGCCCTATTCCAGCTATTACATGCCTCATTTCTGTTAATCTTCTCTAATTAGTTCTGCTTCTCAAGTGAAGTCTTTGAATCTAACATTTTCCTGTGCTAATAGTGAGGGCTTTGCTTTCATGTTCAAGGTCGGACTGGCGTTTCACCCTATAAAACTCATTTGTCCTCCCAGCACTTACAGCTAAATATCGAGTTTAATTTTAGTCTCTCTCACAACTTTAACAGTAACTTGAAAGTCAGTAAAATTTTTTGAATGTGCTAAAAGCCAGCAGAGTCATGCAAGTGTAGAGGAATAGGCTCCTTTTGGATTATTTATTCTCCTTGTAAATATGCAGATTTTTCCCCATAGAAGTATCTTCATTTTTTTCCCCAAGAGGCATTTGTTTTTACAAAACATAAGTAGATTGAGCATCAGTGTCTAAGTAGGCAGGATCTCAGCTTTACAGGTGGGAATGCTGAGTTTGAGAAGGGTGAGGTGAATACCTCTCCTTCAGTGGGAGAGCTGTGAACACAATCCAAAATTATCTTCCTGTTCCATGTTCAAGCTACTAAATTTAGACCTTACATTTCTCACTTCATAGGTTATAAACACATGCATATATATATAATTCGTAGGAAGGGAGACACTTTTCCAGATTTGAAATGAGCCTGAGATAAACTTGTGACCTATAAGCTTTCTTTTTAATACAATTACTTATTCATTCTTGCAATAAATAGAGCCAATCCTTGTGTGCTATTTCCATTGCTAACTGGAACAATTTCCTTTGCACATGCACACCACTTTGATAACTCTTAGCCTTCTTTTATGAAGGGATCGATGCATGCTCTGTAGTCACTTACACACCATCCTAAGTCTTCCCTTTCTGAAGACTGGTGAGATGCAGCAATTTCTAGAGTCACACAATGGCTGAGGTGTGAACACTAATGGGAGGAGGCATCTGAGGCACTCTTCTCCAGCTGATGCTCGACTCAAAATGGCAGATTATTTTCAGGTTAAAAAGAACTTGTTCAGGCAAGGAGGAAACTCAACATTCAGAAATATATGACTTAGACTACAATAAGTTTAAGCAAGTGCTTAAACTTATTCCTTAGGTGCTGCTGCACCTATGGACAAAATTTGCAGTTCATCTTAAAAACATCACCCAAGTTTGATGTTTTTAGCTTTAATGTGGTCATACATAGCAAATAGACATCATGCAGGAATAGGATGACATTAAACTATCAAGTGTTTTAAATGGTTACTTTCAGTTATTTCATAGGCAACAGGTCAGAAAACCTGCTAACTATTCAACCTTCTTCCTTACAATAAAAAAATAATAAATATGCAAACAAGATATTTAGGAAATACTTAGCAGTTTCACTTTTAAATAGCTCACTCCCAATTCTAATATCTGAAAATACTACCCACGAAGCATTTTGAGAGGCTTATGGTAACGTAACCCTGGAAACTATTTAGGAGTGTTTTTTTTTTTTTTTTTTTTTTTTTTTTGTTGTTGTTTTGTTTTGTTTTTTAAAAAAAAACTCTTCAAGGGGATTTATAAAGACATTCAGAAATCACTAAAAATGTTTTTTTTTTTTTCCTCCAGAGCTGAAGTGAGAAAAAGCACCGTACACATTCATTAAAAAAAAAAAAAATCATAGACTCACTGTGAGATCAGTGCTTCATTTTAAAAACTGGAAACTATTCTAAAAGTGAGCTGCACCTCACCCTGAAAGAGCCTTTTTGAATCCCTGTTCTTTGACTTCTGAGAAAGCATTATTGTTACAAACTAGAAGCTTAAATCAGAACGGTGTCCAGTTGATAGGGAACACAGTCTAGAAAATATGGGACTGGATTTAGGTAGGAAAAGCACCCTTGCGAATCGATTTTTTCAGTCAAACTCCAAGTTGTCACCCAGACACGTTCACACAATAACCTAGATATCCCCACTTTCTTCTCTCCTGCTTATGGTGACAATGATTTTTATCATATAAATATTTTCTCTATGGAGCACTCAGTACTGACAGTTTTCTCTTTCCCTGCTTCAAAGCATCACCCTTATATATTTGCCTTGACACTGTCTTCACATCATTTTGACATTGTTCTGACACTTACAAAGACTCAATCACTGTTGCAAGCAGCCGTGGCAATGTAGAGAAGGAAATTGTTATGAAAATTGTTAGGGAACTGTGAAGAATTGTATATTAGTGAAAGCAAGATCTTGCTTTTTCAAAATCATATTTCAAGTAGATTTTAATAAAAGCTGCTTTATGAAAGCTTCAGCCAAGGCTGGCAAAAAACAGCTCAAAGAACTCAGTTGGCAGTTGTGGATTCTGTACCTGAAGTTGAGATGTTGCAGTGACAGCCACTCTCATTGCTCTGAATTCAGGTCCTTTATGAAAGCAACATCAGCTCACTTCCTGCTAGAATGGTATGAGGCGTTGACTTGAGGAACTCCTCAGCAACTAATCTGCAGCCCTCTTCAGGGCAGCCAGGAAAAAAAAAAGATGAAAAAGGAAAAAGAGTGGCTGGAGTGTTACTGCCCTTTGCTAATAATAAAGCACAACTTATAGAAGGAGCCTAGAAAGAGAGTATTGTTAGATCGATTGATAGGCAGTTGTTGAATGTTGTGGTAGGAGGCAAAAAAATCAGCATGTGTGAAGTAGCTTTAGGAAGTTTTATGTACCAAATAATCTAGGAAATGGGGGAAAAAAGCAAACTACATTTAGTGAAACTCTGCTCAAAGAAAAGAGAGAAAAAAGTTGTTATACAAGTCTGTAAGAATCTTGGTATCCAGTGCATCGACATAGCTTGTACATGCAGATAAAGCACTCAACACTCCTGGAAGGCATTGCTTAGCCAGGCACTTAGAAATAAAATCAGGTCACTACAGCAACTCTAAATGTAAAAACATTAACATTTGGCACCTTTTAGATTACAGAGAGCAATAAACACATAGAAAAGACCAACCATTTGAAAAGTTGTCAACATGTCTAAGTTTTTCAGTATTTTAAGAAGTTGGGAACAAACTTTTAGTTCTGTGTTTGTACAATAGCTAGGACAACAGATTTCAGATTTCACCAATGTCAATAAACTAGCAAGTAAAGAATAGACCCAAACCTGGAAATCTGGAGCTACTCTGAGGATCTCAGTCACATTTTTAGTGAAGCTCATGGTGACCAATTTCTTTACTGTTTTGTGGACTGCTAAACAGAGCAATTTCTTAACTGTTTTGTGGGTAGGTACAGATACAATGAAGTGCTTAGAGACCACACATACATTTTTGACAAGTCAAGCTTTAGTTATTTTGTCAAATGGCTGAAACACACCAATTTGAATAAGAATTCTGATTATTAGGAATCACATTATTCCGCCCCCCCCCCCCCCCCATGCACAAGAGATCTCTGCACATAGGCAGCTTTGATACTAATCCAAAAGCCTTAGTACTTATAAGAACACCAAGGTAATACAACAACTCCTTTATAGAACTGTATGATACTTGCATACAACCCACATCTTACCTGAAAAGCCCAGTGAAAGCACATCTACCGCAAGGAAGAGCGGAGCCATCGGCAGGACAGACTGCATTGCCCTGCAGGCGACATGCAGCAGTTCCTGGGGGTCAGACAGGCATGAGTTCTCCAGGACAAGCATAGCTCTCCCTCTCCTGTTTCATTACTGCAGCTTGCTTTCTTGCCCCTAAGGTAGCCAAGGAGGGGAGGTAGTCTGAAACTCGGTTCCAATGCTGCAGAGCTTCAGGCCTCCCTCAGAGAAGCCCTGTGCCTCGTGATCCAGGTGAACAAGTAGCTCTGTGTAGAGCAGAGCACCAAGTTACCCAGGTAAGGCTGGCTGCCTCAGTGCTTGGGACAGTAGGGACAGCTGGGCACTGACTTCTACAGAGCGTAAGTTCTTCACTAAAGCCTCCCAGACTGCAGGACTAGCCTGCCAATGGATGCCTGAATAACCAAATAGAGGCCCAGGCTCCAGAGCTACAAGAAACCTCACCCAACTCCCACCACCCACCCCATTACCACCCTAATGAGCTAAGGAGGGGCAAGGGAACAAAACTGCTAATTTGTAATCTGCTGACTGACCTGCAGCTGGCTCTGCATACCTGCCCCAACAGGTATTTGCCCCAGGTTGCTGATAAACATTTTGTTTTCTTGAATGTAAGTCACACATGCTGTACATGGAAAATATAGTGATTCCTGCACCTAAGCAGGTATATTTACACAGCAAGATGAAGAAAATGTTAGTAAAAGTTACTTGCTACAACAGAATATACAGAAATAAGCCTCTTCTAATCAACAAGTGTAATTTCTGTTGATAGTAGATGACAAAAATAAATCAAAATATGTAATTATGGACATACAATACTAAGAGTAAACTGAGCATGCAAAACTACAAATGGATGCTCATCATTTTATTACTATTTGCCACAGCTGCCATCAATTTTGTGGCTAATTTCATACGTTCAAACATATTTTGTTCCTTTTAAATGAGACACTGTTTTAGGGGCACAGTGGCAGTGCCTTGTTCTGTTCAAGACTGTCCATAATTAATAATCCCAACAATCAAAGAAAATGTAATCCTAAAAGAAAATGTTTTTTGAGAATCCCCAGGTGCTAAGTACTGTAAATTGCTTTCCAATCTGTTCTGCAGCCTCTCAGCACAGTACGCTGTGCGGTGCCCTTTGAGATCATCAAACAAGCCTCGTATGGAGCTCTCGGCCAAAATGCTCCCAGTGAGACAGTCATTAGATGTTTATCACTTATTTAGTGTTGCCATCAAATCTTTCTTATTTTCTTCTCTGGTCAGCCCTTTATTATTACACAGATCTCATTTATTTATATAGCATAATTTAATACAAAGTCGGGGCAGGATGCTGCCTTATAACGTCCTCTGTATTGGTAAGTCAGGACTGGTATCACTGTGAGAAAGGGCTTTTTTCCCCAAAATACAGTATTCTTTCTTCTTGTGTCCTGTGAGAGGATTTGTGACACAAGGCTCCACTGTCACCGCAGCAGGGAGGGATAAAGCATATCTCCAGTGGAACAGCAGGCCAGAGAAGCTTCATTTGTACCCCAGATCATTCTAGAGCATGAGCTTTTCAGCTCTGGAGGCACCTGGGTTACACTGCCAGGCTGGTGCCTGGTGACCTTGTGTCTCGGGGCTACAGCTACTGCAGTCACTTCCACCACACTCCTGTAACTTCCCACTGCTGCCTGGCAAACCCCAGTCTGCTTTGGCTCAGGTCTCAGAGAAAGAGAAGAGGAATGACTGGAAAAGATCTATGGTAGGAAAGGGAACTGGGAAAGGAAGGAGAGAGGAGTCAGATCCGTCACTTACATAAATAAAATAGAGGAATAAAAGGAGATTATGAACAGGGAAAGTAAAAAAACTCCCCTCCCCCCCAAAAAGACAGCACTATACTGATTGCTACTATATAGTGTTTAGTCATGGTTTTAAATTTTATATCCTTTTACTGGCAAAAGCCTCGCTGCTCTAATTTTGATGAAGGCTTGCTGGATACTATTCATTTATAACAGGTATTTAATGCCCTAGTGGCAGGAGTTTTTTATGCTAAGACACACCCCCTCATTAGGCTTATTGAAACAATTTGCCTTTTAGTGACATTCCTCTAATGTGAGAGGAATTACTCCTTAGTGTTCCCCACAGAAGGCTCCCGGGCATGCCCTGACATTGGTGAATCTTGTTTTTCCACACCTCTGCAATAAACACCTCACAAACGTTTCAGAGAAAGCCCTAACGGCAGAGGCCATTTTCAATTCCCAGTCTTGCTGTTTCTTTGGCCGGGTGACCCCTGTGAGTGTTGGCCCTGGCAGCCAGATACCCGGGAAGGGGATGTCCTCTGGGCCTGACAGGCAACAAGCTGCAGAAAACATCCTGTACTCGAGCTGTGGGCAACCACACAAAACCAAAGACGAGCTTGTGATCTGTCACCTCAAGGAAACTTCAGGATAAAAGGCCAGTCTGACAACCCATTTCTCTGTAAGGACAGGTTCCTGATGCTTTGAGATAGAATAGAGACATTAGTGCTGTAAAGAAATCAGCTGCCTTGGAAAACAGCTTTGGCTATGGCTGTACTGCTAAATGATCCGGCACTTCTACAGATGATATATCACAATACTGAAGTTTCCAAACACCAGGCATAGAGACCTCAGCCTCCTCTTTTCCAGGCAGAACAGGCCAGGTGACCTCAGCTGCTCCTCTTACATTTTCCCTTCTAGGCCCTTCACCGTCTTTGTAGCCCTCCTCTGGACATTCTCCAACACTTTTTTGAATTTTCCTAGCAGCCTCCAAAAGTTCACAAGTATCTCTCTGTGGAAAAAGAGTTTTTGTTGTCCCTCAAACTCAGTTCAAGACAAGTCCTCCTATGACAGAAGACAATATGAATCTTTTTTTTTTTTCCCCTCTCAGCTTTTTGTTTAATTTGATTACACTGCATTGCAATCAGGTGCAATGGAGTCCTAGGGTGTCATCAAGCAAGAGTTTGGCCAGTCCTCTCTAGGACTGTAATATGGGCAAGGAAAGGGTGTTAGCAGTTAGGTAAAGTTGGAATGACAGCCCTGCAGGTTATACAGTGTCGACATACAGTGTTGCCATTAATGAGCAAACAGTTCTTGAAAAAAGAGGACAGGAAACCATGGTGGTCTGCAGACCGAGACTAGTCTGAAATTTAATTTCATGTGGCTTAGAGTCTTCCTAGGATCTGTTTCTGAACTTACTCTAGAAATAAAACATTCCCTCCTCATGCAAAGCCATGAACTAAATCTTTCATCTGTTTCATGTCACAATATTTTTAGGAGGCTGCAATGTGCCTACCATCTGCTGCTCTTGGAGGTGAGGGAAGCTACCACAGGGGTCACCTTGGAGCAGTGACCATGGTGGAGCTTCACTCTTACCTGAAACTGTAGCACTGTCTCCTACTGGAAAACCCCACACTGTAGCATTCTTCTCTCAGGTCTATGACTGATTTTTACCTGTGGGAGGTCAGTAAGGGGAACCGGTACAGATCACGAACATACTGTCATTCTCCAGCAATCTCAATGTGATGGTGTTGGCCTCACTGGTAGCAGCTCTCAGCATCAGAGCTCAGCAGGTGAAGTTTCTGGTTGTGCCAGTCTCCCCGTTCAGCTCTAGCCTGCCTCGCAATACAGGAGCTGCGACTTTCCTCAAGCAGTTTCTAAATCCCAATTCATGATTAGCTCGTGTAAGGAAGAAATCATAGCTGCTTTCTACACAAAAGGATTTAGTACATATCAGAAAGGTCTAGGATGTGAACTCTTCTATGAAAATTACCACTCTGCAGAAGACTGATTCCTCTGCACTCTGTGCATTGTAGCTGCAATGAGGCTTTCTTCTGATTCATGTAGCGTTCGAATCACTGCGCTCTGTGTATCCAGCAAAATAATGCCAATCTGCCACAGGGCTGATTGTTTTTTAAAGTCTGGGGAGACTAGAGAAGCCGCATCGTGATTTTGATACAAGAGTGCTGTTACATTGCATGAAACTGAAATTGTGTGAGAAAAGGACTATATATTCAGTGAGCCTGGAGGGACAGCATGCACTCCGGTGGCTGTGTCATCAGTGTGATGCTAGTCAAAAGTTGGAGCTGATCTTGTTGTTCTGCTGCATTTTGTTGACTTCAGCAAAGTTTAGTCCTCAGCTGTGTTACTGAGAACCTACTGGAGGCAATCCCGACATCTGCACACATCAGTACACAGCTCTGCACTTAGAAACTTTAAAACATTTGCTTCCTTTCAGACTTCAAAGAAAGCACAGCAAGCCAGCTGGAGGACGGAATAGATCTATAAAAATCCTTATGCACTTTGTCATGGTTTTTGCCCCTGTTCTAGTGTATGTTAAAAAACATCATTTTCTAAATGTGCATTTTGTTGCTAGAGGTTTGGCTGTGCAGAAAGGATGTGGCATGTCTGACACAACATGCCTCAATGGCATCTTCTGGTTATCCAGATGCTGTAAAAACAAGTGCTTGTGCAGACAATGTTGAACTGGAAGTCATCAAAACCTGGCTGTCAATATATGCCTGTTCATACACCTGACCATAACATTTTCCCTATGATTTACCAGCATTTGACCAATGAGCTTACACCTATTTTCTGGAAGCAAAAATGTAACCATGACTTATGAGAATGAAAATCTAAGATTCTGAATCTGTGACTAACAACATGGATATGAAAATATCCCTCACCTGAGGAGAAATTCTTGCCCTACATTACAGATTTTTATGCATTTCTAACGCTGAGGCCTTTAAGCCTATCCAATTTTGACTGGGAAAAAGAAATCACACCTGAATCAGTGTTACAAACATTTGCAGCTATGTACCTTAATGTGCTAGTGTATGCCTTCTCATATTAAGAAAAATACCAAGAGGCAATATTAAGAAGGCCACCCAGCTGAGCCCCTGGCAGCAGGAGCCAGGAGCCCAGCACCAGCTGGATCCACAAACCACTTCCAGACACCAGAGGAGCTGTGAGGTGTCTCTCAAGGCAAGATCTGGCCTCTTGGAGATGCAACAGCTCCTTCACGTCCCATTTTGCATTATTTAGAGTTCAGATAGAATCAGGACTATCTGGATTTCACCCAAATACACAAACTGGCAGTTTATGCTGATATTCCCCATGTTTCAGAAAATCTCTTTGTTGATGCAGAGAAGTGAGACCATGTTTTCATCTTTCTGCAGCCCCTCTGGGCTCTGGCACCGTTTCTCTCGTTAGTTTGCTATGTGCCTGCTTCCAAGGTGTATGTTTTCCCCCTCCTTTTTTATCAAAACTGTGAATGTAGGTGGTACCCACCTAGCTGCAAACATTGCTCTCATTTTTCCAGTTCCTCAGCACCACATGCTTCCATCCCTGGATTCACACAACAGGTTTGGAAATGCCAGACTGTGCTTCCATTAAATTTAAAAGGCGTGATGCTCCCATCTTTTAACTCTAGAGAGCAAGGCAGGAGCAACACCTTTCACAAAAGAATTCCATCCCCCCCCCCCCCCCATCCATCCATCCAAACAAGATCATCTAGGTGTGCCAAAAAAACTTGCTACTGGCAGGCAATACACAATAACATTCTGAAGAGATGATTCTGATAATATTCACAGCCCTAAATAAAAGACCTAGTTTTTACATCTTTATTCTACAAAATATTTTCTCTCACATATTAAACCTTTACACACATGGCTCTGTGTCTTGAGTTACATGTCAAAGATGACCCTAGTTTTACTGAAGATCTAGAAGCAGTACAGGCAAGAAAGGCATCGACTGAATCCTTAGTACCTAATTAAAATCGTTTTAAGATTTTTAGCACAATTGATTATCTATATTCTTTGCCTCTGAAGAAGTGATAGAAAAGCTGATTTGAAGCTGTCCCCCAGATTCCCTCCACCACATATTGTACTTGTTGGTCACCTGCCCATTGATCTCCCATGTCCCTTTGTAGAGGAATCCTGCTCTGTAGCATTAAGAATAAATTCTGCTGCATGAATTCAACTAAAAATGATCATCATTACACTCATGCCTTTATTCCTCTCCAGAACATACCATGAAGCTCTTAAAGAGGAATGCTATATTCCAATAGAGCAGATACAGTAGTGTGGATTGCACAGCAGAAACAGGTTCAGTTTCTAATCAATATTTATGCCACTTACTGCAACTGGTATCAGCTACCTCCTGGGCCTGATCAGCCACTGGCCTGCATCTTACATAAACAAAAATCCCTGCGCACAGTAAAAGCACAGTGATGGCTATGCACTACCAAATTAAACTGCAGTGGTGCACTAGGTGTGAAGGTAAAAGAAAGTTGTGGATAAACTCATTTATTCATATAAGAAACTGGTGGGTTTTGCTCTTGACTATGGCTTTCCTAGTAGCACGATACCTTGATGAACAATTGGACCAAAAATCTTCCAAAGTCAATCTGCAGGACGCTTGCTGAGCTCATGGGCCTCATTTGCCTCCTGTTCCCAGCATAGACACTGAAGTATGATATAACTAAATTGAGAGCCAAAAAGCATTTATTGTAATGAAGCAAAGGATAGAAGTGAACGGGGACTGCGAGAAGAAAGCATTTACCTCATTTTGGAGATGTTTGCTTCATTTGCCCACTGCTGACAACACAACTCACGAGCTAATGAGCTGCACTCACTCCTTTCTTTTTATCACTCTTGCACCAGCTGGAAAGCGTGCCAAGCGAGCGCCTTTGAACTAGCACACCTCACTGCGGCTCGCTGGGTAGTCTCCACACGGCTGTTTTGTAGGAAAGCCTGTCAAATTGTTGGCATAGTCAGTAGGTGTGGCTGTAAAGACTGCTGCTGAAGTGCTCGTAGGATACGTCTGGGATGGCACAGAGATAAAAAGACAGCAAAAGAAAATGACAGCAAGCAGTAGCATCCTTCATTCTTGGGGAGAAGCACCAAGTTAGCGTGAGCTTGCAGAAACGATAGGAGAAGGATGACACAGAGACATCGATTTAATAACCAGTTCTGCAATTTGAATGATGAATAGCTTTGATCTTAAAGTGTTTCCTAAACAACATTCAACAATTTTAATGCTATTCAGTTGTTATTCTTATGCTAATATAATACTTCAGCTTCAGGTATGTTGTTAATTTACTTTGCTTTTGCTGATACAAATGTATTAGGAAAGAAAACTGTCTTTTTCAATAGTAATGGAATATTTTGAGTAACCTTTTTTCTTTTGTGCCTGTGTGTAGCGGCGGTTACTATGGTAATATTCATGATTCAAGATTTAAAGCCTGAAAGTGGTTTCTATAACAACATGCTAGGACATTTTGGACACACAACTGAAGTTAGGAATTCAAGATTAACCCTTTATGGCCACAGGATTTGCAGCCCAATGACAGGCTCTTGATAGTTTGTCAGAAGTTTGCTCATACCTTCCCCAAGGTACACCTCCTCATTGAGTAGATATCGTCATAATTCCACCTGTGGACAGCGTGGGTCGGGCACTTCCATCCCAGGTGAAGTTTGCAAAGGAGAAATATCTATAGGCTGCTTATTACATTAAGTAATTAGGACAGTAGACAAACATATTTGGTGTTAGACTGAGCAGGGATGAAATGGTGTTAGTGCAACGTTTAGGAAGCCTGAGATTTCAGTCTGGAAATCAGAACTGTGCAAAAAAGAAATATAAAATAATGAAGTGATCTATTCTCAGACAATCTTAATGGAAAAGCTATTTTGAGGGCTCAGATAGCCCCTTACCTGACTCCATTTTATCCAGCATGGCATGTTTTCCTGTCCTTTTCTTCCCCCTCTGCCAAATGCTGACCCAAGAATGGCATTTCTGCCTTTCAGTTCACGGCAAAAGTATCTGATCCCATCTCTGTCACTGGAGGTTATGCAGCTGTACTCACCGCTTATCTAGTTCTTCAAGATACGTAAGATTGGATATATATGCACACCCACAACTTTCTAAGGTTATCTTTGCAAGGAAGATATTGTCATAGTGATGGAACTATATTTTCCATGTCACAGTGCACTGCAGAAAAACTGAGATATGCCTAGTTATACCAAAGCTACGTGCTCTTCAATGCAGCACTAAATGCCTTGGGATATATTTGAATATTTCCTGTTAAATGCTAATTATTTCAAGATCTCACTAAAATTGCAGAGCTTGATATTACAGTGACACATTCACACACTTTTTTAAAAATCTCAGGGACAAATTTTAAATAAGAAACAAATGCAAGCATCAAAGATTCTTATTTCTCACTCAAGACATCAGACTACCTAAGCCTTCACTACCTTCATGTTATCCAATGATTTCTTTAGTCAATTTATTTGATCACAAGGTAAACCTTCCATTGTGAGCAAATGCTATATGCTGTTGTTGCATCAATGGGAAACGTTGAAATAACAACACTAAGGGAAGCAACTGTTGCTTTATTTGTCTCAAGAAAAAATTCTCTCTCTCAGTGACCACAACCAAGATAGCAAAAGTGTAAGCTATTTGGGGAAACTAAGAACAACAAAAAAACTAACACAACACATATTTTCTAGATTGCTGCTCTGTTGTTGTTCTGGGTTTATAACAAAAATAAATAAATAAAAAATAAAACACCCACAATTGCAATTATATCATTGTTTCCTTATATTTCCATGAATATTTTAAAGTTTAATTTCTCAACTCATAGGCCAGCAAATGGCCTATTGCAACAGTAGAAAGGAAGATTACACACAGAACAGCAGACCTATACTATCTTAATATTAATGTCTTTAATAATTATTAGGTATTAGAAGACAGTATCTGGCCTTAGTTTCCCTCTGCTGGAGCATGGATGGTTTTCCAGTACCTACTCCTTTCCAAAATGTATGTGTTACAAACAAAAAGCCATATTTTGCTGTGATTTACTTTACCTGTTTTAGCTGGTGTGGCTTCCTAATTTTAATTTAAAATTTAGTTCAAAAGTTTGAAGTAATAGCTGTTAAAAAACAAACAAAACCACTACTCCCCAAAGCACTGTAAACTCATCATTGTTGATGACTACGGGCATCAGGAAGGTAGCTATCTCCTCATAGTATTCCTGTTTGTTCGTTTTCCTCCCTAGAAAATTGACTGCCTCTGTTAAGAAGCTCAGAAAAATCTGCAGCATATGGAAAAAGACCCTGAAGCTGTTAGTGTTGAGAACCTCTGTAAAGCTAAGAGTCCTCCTTCAGGGAAAAAAGGCACATTTGAAGAACAGCATTGCAAATTACAAGGAGCCTCCAGGCATGATGAGGTGATTAGCAAAGTACAGGCAGGACCACATTCAAGTGAACTCAAGTTCATAACAACATGATTAGCAGTGACTGAAATTTGATTTTAAATTCCGTTCCTGATTAAAATATTTCACCAACTTGTGGGAAGAGCCACGGACAGAAAGAATAAATTTTTACTGAAAGAAATTTCTGCCAAAAACAACTCAACACAGCTTGCTAGGTTTTGTCTGTGGACTTTGGCTAAGATTGCAAATTAGATTCTCAGAACTGGGGAACTGGCAATTTACTTTTTATTTTATCAATTTAATATTATATATTTTGAAAAGTACACATGAATGTGAGCTTTTCAAACATAATCTAGGAAAAAATACTTCACATTCTCAGGAAAGATTTGAGATCAGGCTCCTCAACATTACCTGCATAACTGCAGAACACTAGCTTCTTTGAGAGGGTTCAGAATATCTGTGCCAAATTGTTTCAGCTTGTTCAGAACTCCTACCCTGTTTGTTACCTTTCCCACTAATTTAATTTTGCCCTGCTATATTCATTTTCATGCATTTCCAACCTCCCAAACCATATTGTATTGCTTCATTACAGCAGTTTCTGACTACTGAGATGTCTGTACCACAGCAAAATCATGCTTTTTTAGTACTGATTAGTACATGAATAATTGAGATTATGTAGCCAACAGCAGCACTTTAACTTAAGTAATCTTATATATGAGGAAAACAAACAAACAAACAAACAGGCTCTTTCTCAGCATTTCTTCCACTTAGTAGCGCCAGCTCTTGTAAAAAGATAGAGAATACTGACGTTTCTGGCAATACTGCCGATTTTCCAGTAGATGGCAAGCTTTACTGCAAGGAATTTTACTGCCAAGTATATCAACTGCATGAAAAGGACTTAACCATAGGGTAAAATGCTTGGCACAAATTCCTGTAGTAATTAGATTAATGTATCAATGTTTATAAAGAGACAGATAATTACCTCAAGTGTCAGTCAGTGTAAATCAAAGCGATCAGCATTTTGTTTCCATTTTTCTGATGTTATACGTAAGTTTTAAGAATCTGTCAGAACAAGTCACGGCTGAAGCGATCCTGAGTGGGTAAGCATGAAAATGACTCCCTGCCTACCAGAGCTACCACACAAGGCCTTTCCAGATTATCCTTGTATAACATTACCAAAAATAAAGCCTCCAAATACATTGAAACACTTGTTTCCCTTACAACTCCTTCTGTGAATGTAGTAGAAAATATTTGTTAATCATCAGCTCAAACTGAGCCAGCCTTTTCATCAGACAGGATCACAATCTGCCACATCACATCCTATAGCACGGGTGTGTTCAGCTTCCAGATGCCCTGATTTTCCTCTGCTGTTTCCATGCAGCTCCCAATAGCACTAGGTTTTCAATTCCATCCTTCCACGACTCCAGAGCTGCAGGAAAACTGAATGTTGACAGAGGAGGAAAGGAGGTACTGCAAATAACTTGTTTAACATAGGTGGGAAGGTAAGTGGAAAACTGATCCTCTAACTACAAAGGCTCCAAGGATTTTCTGAAGCATTCATATGATTTAGGAATACGACTTTTGTCAAAAAATTATGGGGTGCCCTGGTAAACTGCATACCATTTGACAACAACAGTTTGATAATTGCCCTTTGATGACCACCTCTTTAAGGTGCAGTTGTGCTGAATCTTATCACCCCTAACAAAAACTCTTGGTCCTAGTTTTTAAATCACAAGTAAGCTAAAACTCAGCAGTGATTACATCTCTGCTAAGCCCATCAGAATCCTTGTATTCATCAATAACTATATACATAATAAAAAAAGAAAAACATAAGATGAAGATAAAATTCCAAAAATTGTATTGCTTTTCTGTAAGCTTTATGTACAAATCAGACAAAAGCATCCCTGAGGAATACTGGTTATATTGTATTGTCTGTTGGCAATTTCTGCATAAGAAACTTGTTTTTATAAAAGCCAGAGGTGTTGAACTTAAAATGCTTGTTAAAAAAATCCAGAACAGGTTTACCTTTCTATATTTTTCCCATTGCAGTGTCACCTTGGAGACATTGATTGCCTTCACTATTGACTGTGCTTTAAGGGCTTCCTTCTCTCCTCCCTCAATTTTCATCTGCTATTAACGTCTCAGTGAAGTATGCAGATATTTAATCACTGCTCAAAGCTAGTATGTTGCTATCGAAACTGCAAACTGGCAAATTCTTCATTTTCTCTCACATACAGTAATTACAACAAATTGAGATGTTGCATGCAAATCATCTCTGGAAAAGTAGTAGTAATTAACTGAATTGCTTCTCAAGTCACAGTGGTGCTACTTAAGAAATACTTCAGTGGTTGACCTTACCCCTTGCAGTTTATATAGCATAATAGTTAGATAATGCTGCAAATTAATCACAATTTCTTCAAATTTGCAACATTTCTTCAAACATGCAATTTTAATTAATTTTAAGTAGACAGACTGAAAAGAAAGCTCTGTAAAGTTGGACAGTCCCAATAAAAACATGGATTGCAGAAGTTCCATTTGGGTCTTACCATCTCCACAGCTTGGAGCCAGCGTCTCCCCAGGTAATGAGATTCCTAAGTGCTGCAGGAGGCACACTGATGACTAACACCATTTCCATTGGCCCACACCAAACCAATGGGAAGTCATGACAGAACATGATAGTATGAGATTACTTCAGTGATTAATAGAATTATCTTCATCTGTGTTGCAAGTGGAAGACCTGAGTATCCCACACATAAAAGTATACAAACTTAAGTCCACCTCACTTGACATTGTTGGCAGCGAAGCTCTTATTGCAGAGTATTCAGCCCAGGTCTGCACACCTAACCTCAGTCACTCAGCATTAGCTATCCTCACTGCTATTACTCAGTTAACTAGCACTCAGTTAAAGGCAGCATACCTGCTTAGCCAAATGTGGACATTGATTTTGTTAGAGACAATTTATTAGGATTAAAACAATTACGCATTTTCATAGCAAAATTCTTTCTTTTACTGGAAAGAACACCCTTCACTACGCTCACTCTAATAGTGTTTCTCATCTGTGTTTCACGGACAATCCCGGCAGCAGCTCACTCTTCCTTGATTGAGAAGTGAGAAATAGCTATTGTTATTACCTGTTAGTCTTTACGGTAGCAGCAACTGTAAGTTGTGTTTAATTGATGCCAGGAGCTTAGCTCCTGGAGGATGAGGGAAATATTATACCATGTCCACTATGACCACCATTTCATTCCAGCCTCAGCGGCTGGAAGGCTCTCAGAGTACTATTTTGAATCTCGGGTATCTGGGAGATTCTTTATGGTGGAAGTGCTGTACAGATGTCAAATTAGTATTTGTAATTGGGAAGTCAAAAACAACTCAAAGTGCATAATGGTTTGAGTCACTCATGGGAGACTAAAGCATACCCAGGTCATTTAGCTTTGTTGAACTCCAATACAAAAAAAATCCACCACAAAAGAATCCAAAATGATATTGTACTGAAAAATGTTGTTTAATTACTCATTCTAGTAAAAAAAACAAAACAAACAACAACCAAAAAAACCACACACCACCTGTTTTAAACATATGTAAATGCATTCTATGTTGTTGGTTGTCTCTGTTGACAGACACAAATATTGTTGCGACAATATCGCTGTTAGCGTTAAATAACGTATTCACAGTCCTGGCACTACGGCCATGGCTGCTGGAAGAGGTGAGAATTCTGCTCATATTTCCATAACTGTTTTCACTTTACATTTATTAGTCTACCAATATGTGCTGCACATTTACTGGCCCTGTTTTCTCCTCAGAATCCAGCAATTGGAGCTATTAAATTTGAAACAATGTGGTAATAATTGCACCTATTTGACTCTGGTTTACTCCAAATGTGGTAGAAGTCCTCAGGATCTTTTTTGCTTCCTTCCTAGAGTCACTTTGCATGAGAAACGATTCCAGGTGCCTGTCAAATTCCTGCCAAAAGAACTCTACATGCGCTGCTGGTCACAGGGACAACACTTGCCATTGTGCAGATGTACCACAGGACATTATGGAGGAACTCTGCAATAAAACCTCTGATCCTTGCTCCTCAAACCCTTGTCTTCAAAATGCTACCTGTTTAAGCTCTCCTGGAAACCTCAGCTTCACTTGTGAGTGCCCCGCTGGGTATAACGGGTCTACTTGTGAAAGAGCCATCAGCGTGTGTGACACAAATCCCTGTGAACATGGAGGCACCTGCCAAAATGGCCTGGCTGGGCCCACCTGCCTTTGTAGTGCAGGTTACACAGGTATGCTCTGTGAAATGGATTTTGATGAATGCATTTCTGAACCATGCCGCAACGGAGCTGTGTGCAGGGATGGGGTTGATGAATACTCCTGCTACTGCGTCCCAGGCTATCAAGGCAAGCACTGTGACCTGGAAGTGAATGAATGTGTGTCAGATCCGTGCCTGAATGGGGCAACATGTCTCAACCAGATCGGAAAGTACGACTGCATCTGCCCACTTGGGTATACAGGTAAGTGCCATTTTAAACAACCTTTTCTTTGTATCGTGGAGAACTGCCATACTTGTGTTCTAAGATCTACTACCATACACACACACCTATTTAGTCATACCTGTATTACTACATTGCCTTCAGCCTCAGCAGCTGTTGGTATATTATGGGTTATCTTATCACCTGCAACTTGTGATATTGGATGGAGAAAGACTGGAGAAATCTCACATTTTCCAGAAACTACAGAGCAGTTTCATGAACATCAAGTTGTGTCACAGGCCCAGGTTAACTTTCCTTTAAACAAAATATTCTCAAAACACATGTCCTCAGAGTGCTATACCTAGTTTTTAGCCCACTGACAAAACCTTTGTTTGGCAGTGATAAAAATTAGATCTACCTTGACTTGGTTGATTTGCTAATCACAACAGAGTACTCTTAAACCTAGACATTTGTTTTGCAGGAGTCTTTTCCTTTAAAACACTTTTCTTTCATTTTTCCTCCTCTTCTGAGCAAAAGTATCTTGTTCAGAAATTTTCAGAACAACCTATTCAGACATTTTCTATCAGTTTTCCTTTATGCACACTCACTAATAGGCCTCTTTCTCCTCCTCTACTTTACCAGACCTCAAGGCCAAATAAATTAACCTATCACTTTTCCTCAACATCAGTTCTCAGGATGACTCTGCCTTTCTGGTTTCATTCTGCAAAATTTTTCTAAGCTGTATACCCTACAGATGTCATATAATATAACTAATTTTTCCCCTTTTATTATTCTTCTGACCCACTCCATGATTCAGTCTGGCTGAAGCCACAGTTAGATTTTTTTTTATTTTTGCCACAGCAAAACTTTCCAAAACTCATTTCTGGCTTCTTTTCTGGGAAACAAAAGAGCAACATTGCAGTGGTTTCCAGGCATTCGAAAGAGTGTGTCTCCCTCTTTAGAGCACATAGGTTTGCTATTTCATAATAGCCACATATGTTGGTTATTTCATAAAATATTAGAAATTACAGCTGGACATTCTAGAAGAATGTACATTTGCCAGGAATTGAGATAAGCTGTTCATATAATTAAGAAAAAATATCCTTACACTCAATTCTTATTCTGCAGGTTTTTAGCAGTTCAAAGCTGATAACATTGTACTTTGCCATATACTGGCCTTCCCAGTTGAGTTGGAAGGTTTAATATCAATGCAAACTATGAACTCTAATAAAAAAAAATGAGTAAGCATAGTATAAAAGCCACAAAAGAAATATTTTCAGAACCAGAAAATGGTAAGACAACAAGGACTAAGGAAAAAAAAATGTATCCTGCTGACAGAAAAAAATAGACATTTTACAGCCAAGTTTTTAGCTTTCCAAGCAGAAACAGAAAAATCAAAAACATGCCACTGCATCTGCAAAAGCCATCCTCCCCCTGCCCAGAGGCCATGCATATACTGAACTCACTGCTTAGCCTGTGTAAACTTAACTTTGACTAACCTCGTTGGCTTCCTTTCCTCTGTCTAACCAGAAACAGAGGATTCATGTGGAACTAGAACATTACCTAAGTTATATAGTAGGAAAAGTACTATCAGGTTCCGAAACTACCCATTTTTTGATAAATTTCCATTTTATCTGGCCCCGTTTTTAAGGTATGGGTGTGATTTTTCTTGTCTACTTTCTCTACTGGAGCGCATATAAGGGCTGCAGGAGACAGTTCCCTTCAAATTTCAATGCTGTATTCAGGGACAGGACAGCAAGAGAGAGCACCCTGAATCATTAAAAAGAGAAAAGGGGATGCATTTTAGTGATAGATTGCCAGTCAGGTAAGCAAAGAAAAAAAAGCATCTTACAGCACAAGAATGGAAAAAATAACAGCTATTGCTTCAAGTGATTCAAATGAATAAGAGATGTGGTTTACAGCTCCATCCCAAAATCCCCATGCAGGAGGGGAAGTCAGAGGTAAAAAGCAGCTTTCCAGTGTCTGACGCAGCTCTTGTTGGAAGCCAGCCCTCAGTTAGCGTCCCTCATGAGCAGGGGGAATGTTGTTTGAAGGAAGCTTGTTACCTTCCTGCCACCCCGCTGCTACCAGCGGGTGTCCAAGCCCGGGCCAAGCGAGGGGAAAACTACACAACCAGGGGAAAGCTGAAGAGCAGAAGGAAGGAAAAGCCTATTAACAAGCAGCATGGCTACTCGGCAATGATCAGACTCAGCCCAGACCTCCCGTGGTATTCAGGAAACTGTATTTGTTTAACCTGCGCTGTCAGTAAGGTCCAGGCCTGGATCTGTAGCTCACAAACTCAGCTTGAAAGACAGAATATACACCTTAGAGGCAGAAGGAGAAAACATAATAAAATAATAAAGCCCAGATAAAGAGAAATGAAGATTTAGATCAACACAAACTGCTGGAGGGAGCTCACCCTGCTGGAGTCACCCCGCTTTTATCACGCAGTTCTGCTGTTTTCCAGGCAGATGCTGTTTGGTCTCACCAAAAATAAGCAGCAACGCTCAGAGTGCTCTGCACTCAGCACAAGCAGAGTTAAGAAATGAGGGAGCCAATGAAGGAAAAGAGGTCTAAAACAAAGCAGAAGAGACTGCAATGCTTTAACATACAGCTCTGACACTGCCCCCAGCAGCAGAGAGACTAATCATCATAATTCTGTAAAGGAGTAGCTGACTGTTCCTTCAGCAGTAAAACACCAGCTTTTAAAGGCTACTTAACCAAATGATTTATCAGAAGCATTCTTTTTTGTTGTTTTCTACACCTTGCTGTGAGTTGTGCTAAATGCACAAGCCAGGGGGATTACTGGATGTAAGCCCTGAGGTGTCCCCACTGTAATAAAAATCCTCATTTACTCTGTTGGGGGATCTTGCCAACCATTATTATCCTGGCTTGACACCATGAATTACTGTGGGAAGTCATCCAGCCTCATCTCATTTCCCTAAGATGTTAAAAAGGTTACATCTCCTGATACGGTGGTAGAGAATGCATAGTAAATCTATGGCAGTAGCGTTAACTAAATGCTTGAGTTACCGGCTGCAGTTGCTACTTGTTTCATGGGCTATGACTGCTATTTTGTATGATTGGTATGCTGCAGTACTTCTCAAAATAGCTGAGAAATGTCACACATAATTCTTACACAAATGGAAGAGGTTAGAATGCACCAAGAGCCAAAGACTGGAAAATTTAGCATGAAATTTGCAGTTTCTATGATAACGTTTTGCATGTGTGAAATTATTTACAAGACATGTGCCACACAGCTGTTACATAATGAAGCTCAATTGCCTTGCCGAAGTTTTGCTGGCTACCTTAATCAAATGCATTTTTTCTTCCATTGGCCTAATTGCACTTGCTTTTAATTCACCCCAGCAGGGCCTAGTGCTGCAGCCTGTTAGCTACCCACAGCTAGGTACATTAATTACCTTGCTGGGCTCAGCTGAAGCCAGTCCTCCACTGCCAGAGGACAGCTTAGTGGGAGCTACGAGAGGCACGTGGCCATTCCAAAAGCCAGTCTGGGTCCAAGACAACAACAGGCCTTTTACACAGGGAAAAGCGTTTCAGCATCAGATGAAATAGGTACAATGGGTGAGATTCGTGCTTTGTGTAATACCTTTTACTATGATGTAACTGTGATGAATTCTGTACGATTCAAGGAAATTATTACCTGATGTATCTTAGTTCTCATACAGAATTCTTATCAGTAATGTAGATGCCATTTAGAGTAGATGTATCATAAGTCTTAGACACTGCAATGAGAACTCCCACAGACTTTAGGTACCCAGATATCAAACTACCAGCACAGAAATGTCTATTCCACAAGCTAGTCATTGGTATAAATTGTTGTACTGAAATTCAAAATAGGCACTATGCCAAAACTGTATCAAAAATCACAAAGTGACAAAAGCTGCCGCTGAATCAAAGTGTTACTGCTGCTGTCCTCATGCCTGCCTTTGCACTCAGCCTCTTTGTGCTTCTGCCTCCACCTCACACCATCTGCCTGCCCACAAGTGGGGCAGCAGTACCTGCCCCTGCAGTACCTGCCCCTGCAGTACCTGCCCCTGC